>NW_013666480.1:266991-269406 GCF_000517525.1 Limulus polyphemus
TTTACAACAGATGCTGCTGCTTCATCATCGAACGTGCTTATTCTGATAGTCATGATTACACAATATTTGCCGACACAGCAATTTTTATTGCTGCAAAATTATGTGAATGACTGCGAGATCAATCTCCTACCTCACATCTCAACAATTATTCCACACATTCTCCTCTGTTTGGGTAACACATTTAAGTAACCCAACCGCACAAAGATCTATTGGTGCTGCAGTGGAAAACTTGGTACGTTTGTGATCGAACAGAAGTTTTGTGATTCATTTTCCTGTAGTCTAGCTGGAAGCTTGTGAACTTTTAATTTTGGAGTCTTCACAAACTTTAAATCTTTGTTTATTACCTTGTTAATGAAACAAGGAGAGCACACCAACTTTAACCTTTAAGGCAATAGTTTTTTGGAAGTGACTGAAGTCTTCTTTTTGTAACCATAAACTTCTATCTGCGGATAAAGCCATTGCTTTTTTATAGACTTAGGGTGAGGTTATAAAACCTGTTGCTATCTCAAACGTTCCGCTGCGTGAGTTTTTCACTTCTTTGGATACTTTTGAAGGCTCTCCCTACATTAAAATGCTGTACCTTTGCCTTCATATGATTTAGCAATCTCATTGTGTGAATATATCTCTTCGAAAGGATTTTAATGTTCTTCCAGTCATTTATCAATGTCTGGTAGTATTGCACTGTTGAATAAACAGGTATTTGCTGTGAGTCAAATATATAAGTGAAAAACATGTCGCTTCTGACACCACAGTTTGCGTATGGAGTAACACACCATTGTATTACCATATGTAAATGTTCATCCACTGTATGATTCTCTCTTCGTGTTTACAAGTTGTTGGCAAATCAGCTAGAGTGGTGACAAAATAACATTCTAACGTATCATGTTTCATGTATACAGTCAAACATTATATCGTTCTTCCATGTTTTATTTTTGTATCTTAACACCTTGATAGATTTGAAGTATATCCTTGTAAATTCGTAGTTCACAAGTAGTTCCACAGGCGTTGGTGTTTGATCAGTCAAAAATTTTAGTGTAAGCTTTGAGAGCTAAAAGGACAGCTTAACCCTTAACATATTAGATAGACGTAATTATTAATTTTCTTTCTGTTAAAAAATACATTACAATGACGTTTATGGTAGTTATTAGAGCTAAATATCAGTGACTTGTTTCACTATGTTGCGTAAACAACGGTTTTGGTGAGATGTACAGACTAAATAAGAGGGCATGGGGGAGAGAGATGACTAACCACTATCTTCAGTGTCACCTAGTTTTCTTCCATCTTTAAAACCTTTACTTACTGTTCAACCTGAAGTGAGTTTTCTTTAAATATACAAATTAAAAAAATAGAGAAATTGATTGACTTTGCTCTTCTATTTAAACAATATACTTGATGAGCTACGAGGACTCTGGAGTGGAATGGGAGGTTACCTATAATTTCTTCTTTGTCACCTATAAAGTCAGCTTGGAGCTGGAGAGACATTCAGAATAAAGATGAGGAGGGATGGCTGATGACTGTCTTCTATGCCTTCAAGACAATTGGTTTAGTGATATTAGTATGGCACTAAATAAAAATTAATGCTTCGAGGATACACAATTGATTTAAAGTTTTCTAATCGTTGCACAGAGGGTTGAGTAAGTTATATTAAAACGATTTTGGAGCCTTAGCTCATTGTTACGGTCTATGTCAACTCGTTCAGTCATGTTCTATATGACGACCGTTCTTCTTGAAAATAGCCATGAATCGCGTTTGCCATTGCAAAATACTCGTCGTAAGGCTGAAGTGTCTAAAGCATATTGCTCCTCCATAATTCATTCAGTGTGTGATGGACGACAGTTCCCAGCGTCCATTTCAATAGTCTGAGCGCACCGAAATTCATAGGCTTTGCGTCCGGCAACTTGACTGGTATGCTTTCGTATGGAATAGCATGAATATAAATTTTGTATTCCAGCTGCTTGCGATATGCGACGATTGAGCTGGAAACATGACAGGAAGCCTTATCTTGGTGAACCCAGACTTTTTTAGCCTCGTGTCCATATACAGTTGGTATATCTGTGTGGTACAAATGGTATAGAACGTTGGTCTGATTGTAAAAAGAGTTCATTTTGACCCTTGTATCCAGTCTCCTGATTTTCAAACTTGCTTCTGGCGCAATATGCAACGATGATGATGAATCCCTTCGAATACTCCCTTGAATTTTTCCCCCATCCATACACTAGCGGAAAATGGCACGAGGGTTATTACAGTTATTGGTTTGTTTTGTATTTCGCGCAAAGCTACACGAGGGCTATCTGCGCTAGCCGTCCATAATTCAGCAGTGAAAGACTAGAGAAGACAGCTAGTCATCACCACCCACCGCCAACTCTTGAGCTACCCTTTTACCAACGAATAATTGGATTGGCCGTCACTTTATAA
>NW_013666480.1:270303-288636 GCF_000517525.1 Limulus polyphemus
CGTGGTGGGCAGAGCACAGATAGCCCATTGTTTAGCTTTGTGCTTAATTACAAAGAACAAGAACAATAATCTAAATATTTAGTTCTAAAAGAACCATATTGACATATTCCAACAAATTTGAATTCCGAATTTTTTGAAAAGACAATCTATACCGTGTCTGTTTCTAAAATGTTTCATTTTGTTTTCCTATGGACGGCTTTGTGGGGGTGGACCGAAATAACCAAAGTTGTTTTTGTTCGCCAAAAACACGCAAAAAAAAAGGGAAACAGAAAATAACACACATACACAGAAAGAAAAAATGTGGATGAGTGGCTACTTTAGTTTTCGTGTTTTTTGAAATACTTGTGAATAGTTAAACAGTTAACTATAGTTGTGTAGAAGTTCATTTTCAGCAAGCTTCTGAAATACCTGAAAAAATGCACAAAGTAGTCTCCTCCCACTCAGTACCAGATCCACCCTAGTTTTGTAACATGCTTCTATACCATTTCGTACCGTACAGCGTTAAATTTTACGATATCGAACTATAATGCAATTATAGAAGTAATGACCTCACAAAATGAAGCACGTGATTCATACCCAGAGCTAAAGAATGGCCGTGAACAACCGAATGTAGCAAATAGTGAAGAAAACGTAAGTGCGGGCATAAAACAATGGAGTTTAAGTACAACTCAACAATAAGCCATACAACGTCCTTTAATATACAAAGCTTCTTGCTACAGGATGCACAGTTTACAAATACTGTCTGTATTCTCGTAAAACTTTTGCTACAATTTTATTTATGCATGCATACACATTCTTTGAAGATTTGTATGATACGAGCATCATTAAAAATTTAACATTCTATATTTGTGGAAACTGATTTATGTCGTTTAACCAACTAGCCAAAATTAGTTAGTAGAGTTAATAGTTAACTATTTGCTCCATTTCTATATGTGTTTATCTTTATTTTCAGTTTAAGAAGGTTTTTTATTATAATGTTATGGACATCATGTGTGTACGACCTTTATTCAAAAGTTAAATAATTTGTCTGTAAACTATTTTTTCTTCATTATTGAAAGTTAAAACGTTAAAGTTAAAAAGGCTTAACTGTTTTTTGCTGTATTTTACAGTTTTTATTATATCATGTGATACTGATTACATATACGCTTTCTTTCGATACAGGTCTGCACGATACAAATAAAGGTAGATATGTTTCTTTTTTTATCAGTAGTTTAAAATAAATATGAATGTTTTTTAATTTAAATACATCTAGAAACATAAGTAGTTATAAATAGATCAAAATATGGCATGTTGTGAAAGGCAAACTACACATACAAAAAAACAACAAAAAAAACGAAATTATAACTTCGAGAAAAGAAAATGATTGACTTCACAACTTGACAACCATAGAACTCACGAATCTTTACTTCGTCTTTACCATGTTAAAGGTTACGTTGTTTTTTTCTAATTTTACACTAAAATATAACGTATCCAGTAAAGTCTCAAATTAATGATGTAATTTTTTTCTAGTAAACAGCCACCTAGTGATGTATATAATATATTTTTACACAGTGATAAGTGTCCTTGTGAACTATATTTAATCGCTTACCATTCCTAATAGCATTTTCAAATAATACTGTTCTTTTAAATAGATTCTTTAGTAGAATTAAGTTGTCGATTCGTGAGATGTGTTATTGCCAATATCACAGAATCCGACATTTGATTTGATTTGTTTGAAGTTAAGCACAAAGCTACACAATGGGCTATCTGTGCCACTAGCTCGTCTTTTGGTGTTTTATTTTAAGATTGTACTTATTTATTAACTTGGTAAAACATAAACGGTCAAGCTATAAAGAAGCATATACGTACATTATGCTATCTATAATCAGGTTAAAACTAGTTACGACTTCTTAATACAGTTCTTGATTTTAAGAAGGTGAAGCTACGATATTTATTAGTGATATTAGTAAATAATTACTTTGTTATAATAACAAATTTAGTGTAAAAAATTGAAAATTCACCGTATTATTGTACTTATAAATTTTGAACAATGAAAAAAGTCTACAATTAAAGTATCCCTGGTGGTTTAGCAGTAAACATTAAAATTCGATGTTCGGTTCCATTCAGTCTGAGTCAGATTGCGAGTCAAGCGCCATAACCATCTGGCCGTGTTTTCGGTTATTAAGATACTCATACGCTTGGCTTCGTCGAGTGTCACCATGTAATGCCATTTTTCTTTGGCTACGTACCATTCATACAGTATTCTCAAGTTGGCCTTCCATTCCTGAACATGTCCAATTTGTGTACATGTAATTTGAATTGTTTTACCAGACATATAATTTTTAATTATATTGCGTACTGTTACCTGGGATACGAGGACGGTTTTGCCACTGACCTTTGCTTTTGTTAGAAGATGCCGCATTTTGCTTACCACGACTTGTTGCAGGTCTCTTTCTTGGTGGTTCTAGAACCCCAAGTTGATCTTTTTTTTCTGCTACTTTTAAGTGCAAGGGATATCTCCATTTTCAAAACTCTAAATCGTTGCTCTGAACTCGTATTTATAATCTGAGTGGATGAATATTTTGCGTCGGAAAAAAAAGCGATCAGTTCTCGGTGGCATTACACTACTTACAAAATGACAATAACAGAAAAGATCCAAATGTAGTTCTTATACGTTGTGTTTCACCGCAACTTTATATCAGCTGAGGGTATGACATAACTTGCTGATTTCCATATTGAATGTAGTTTTAATATAATTTACACAACCTCTGTATAAAGTTTTTGATTTCATAATTTTCCCAAAAGGGGGCCGAAGTTGGATTGGAGGGTCACTTTTTTAACCACTCCTACCACTGTATAGTAATGTGTTGTCCGTCAGTCAGTCAGTAGACACTAAAAGGAGTCACATAATGTTGCAATTTGTATTGTTGTGACGTCAGTAAAATGTGCGCATGCCATGAATCACAAGAAGAATAATGCACTCTGTAGGCTACAATACAGCATGACATATTAACTTCAAAAGTAAGAAATAAAAATTTTGGTTTTATTTACTCTTGTTGTAATTTTTTGTTTGTAGTTAATTACAAAGCTACACAAAGAGCTATCTGCGCTATGCCCACCACGGGTATCGAAACCCGGTTTCTAGCGTTGTAAGTCCGCAGACATACCTCTGTGCCACTGTGGGGCATTTACTTTTGAAACAGAACACTTTCGGGGTCCCTGCGGAAGTATATCTAATTTATACCATTCAGCATATATATATAGTCGATTTGTTATACAGGATTGTCTTTATTAATTTATAAATAATTTTATAAATGATTTTGCTTGTAATCTATATAGTTAGCTTACATTTGGTCAATAGTTTTTTATCACTACGATTCTGTGATTACAGAATAAACATGAATACTTGTAAATATTACATGTATGTGTTACATTAAATTAAACTTAAGTGTTTAAAAACATTAGTACTTCCGCCACCGAAGGTGGATGAGGTAATGTTTTCGCATCTATATGTATATGCGTGTTTGTCGGAAAGATTTCTCGAAAACGGATGAATTTATTGGACGAAAGTTGGTATACATTTGGAATATGAACCAAAATAGAAGTGATTAGTTTTTGGAAGGTCAAGGTCACAGCAAGGTCGTAAAAATCCAAAAAAAAAATCTCTATCTGTTAACACGAGGACCAATTTTTCACATTATTTTTGCTCTATAACTCAATCAAAAAATGACTGGATTTTAATGAAACTTGATGGACACATATGTAATATTATTCTCATTGTCCTTCCAAAAATGGTACGTGTTTGTTGAAAACGACGGATATACGGACAGATTTTCGTATTTTTCATGAGGACCGAATATGATCAACCCTGCGTGGCGGCAGTATGCGCTATGCTGATTGCTCCTGTAGCTTCATCTGCTTTAAATATCACTTTGACATTATGGCATTTTAAGTCACGTTTACTCAAAGATATGTATGTTTTAGTTTTATGCCTTTTTAGTAACATGTGTTCGGAAAAACAACGTAATTACTCATTTGATTGTTTTAAACATTGAAAGATTTGGTGTCTTACGTCCCTTGGTGGATCGGCGATAAGTTAATGAACTTACAACGCGAAAAATCCGGGACAAGGTTTACCGCGCTGGACGGAGCACAAATAGCCTATGATGTAACTTCGCGCTAAAAACAACAACAACTGAGGCCTTAGTTTATGCATTAAGTATATCTAATCAGTTTCTTGTACAGGATTGTCTTCATTAATATATCAGTCATTTTATAAATGACTTGTGGTCTTTTCAGTGAAAAACTATATTCAACTTGTTTAGAATTGTTCTCGGTTTCCTGTAAGTTAATTAAGCTTATTTGGAATAACAATTTTATGTTTTATGTTTGGTGCATTCAGATCATTAAATTCTCAGATACTGTGTTCGGTGTTAGGAACATACTGTTAAATAAAAAGGATTGTGTTAAAAGTTAACTTAAGCAAAATTGGAGCATTTTTCATAAGTTGATGCCCCCAAATCCTTCTATACCTCTAAAATTGATAAGTACTTTTTTAAATTTAAAACATCCTTACAATATAGAATTAACCCATCAAGATCTTAAAGATAATTTCAGTTTGGAAGATGTGATAGTTTGGCTGTATTTAGTTATTAATTTTGATTCCCGAATGAATTTTATCTTGCAATTGTTTTATACGTGAAGCGACCCAGTACTGGCGAGATCTTTATTTTTATGCGTTCAAAAAGCTGCCGTATAACTGAAGGAAGAAGCCTTTCAAAAACTACTAAATAAACGTAAACTATTCTTCTTCTTCAGAAGCCATGAAAACTAAAATAAAGATATGCATAGAAAACGAAATGTAAATCTCTGAAAAGAAACGGAGAAATAAAAATTGAGAAACGCATATACCACTCTTTGTTCGTCTTTCATCTGTGAAAGCGTTTTCGTTTTTTTTTTCATTCGCTAAGAATAAGTTCCTAACGGATGCATTTAACGTTTTTAACTTCTTGAAAGATATTGAAGTATAATCCTGAAGAAAGGTAATGCAGGAAAGTTATTATTATTATTTTTGAAACAAATTACTTTCATGATTGTATAAGTATGAAGCTTATTTTGAAGCGAATATTTGATGAGACTGAACTTAAAGTGATGTTTTTTGCTACGTTTATACGTTTATTTATAGGTTCTATAGTTTTTTTTAGTTTGAAGGAAGCTTTGATGTTGTTAGAAAAGTTGAGATTCATAACAATTAAAAAAAGCGATACTTACTAACAGGAATAAACATATTTTATTGGTGTTAATTACAAATGTAATCATGTTGCTTTTTTGGTTAAAATTACTAAGCGGTTGAAAAACAGTTATTCGTGTATTATTTCACATTAGTGAAATACGCAGCTTTTAACATCTACCATTGATTACAACTGCTTAGGAATGACAGGTTAATTTTAAAATTTATGATATTTAGAAAATGAGGAAACAAAGTACTATAAAAACCTATATGATTTGGATATCTTTCGGAAATGTTATTTTTCGAAGTAACTTCTGTGATACTGACATGTTTATAAGTAGCATCAAACAGGATGGTTAAATTTCAAAGATATTTGACGTAATATTAAGTTGCTTCTGGGTTTATTTTACTATTATGAAAATATGTCCTGATGTAATCTTGGTCGTCTAAGTAAAACCCGACCAAAATAACTCCCCATTCTATGTTTCAACTAAAAACTAATTTAAACGTCTGAAAAAAAAAGGTATTTGCCAACGTTGTTGATCATAACAGTTTGTCACAAACTAAAAGTTTAAATAAGTCGCAGAAGAAAAAGAAAATCAGCAACTGATCGACCTTTTTTCTTATTATTATTCAGGTGATCCTGGTCTTTGCTTCACGAATGTTTTCCCCATTATCTTTGCATGGCTAACCAGCCTACGACATCTTGCTGCTGTTTGAATAAGTACCATAAAATCAGACCAGTTAGGGTGAGTTACAGATATATTTCGATAACTGCTTTGATTCAATATTCGTAGCTTTCAGAAACACAAATTTATTGAAGATTAAAGAGTTTTTCAACAGTTATAAATAGATATTCTTATCGGAGTTCGTCTTCTGGGTTGACATTTAGTGGAATTCAAGCAGTTATTACTTTGATATTAATACAGTTGGTTAAGCATAAACATCTGTTAGTTTTTTAAAGCGATGTTTTTTTGTATTTATTGTAATCACGGTGAGCAGCTATACGATTTATGAAACTTTACAGGAGAAATGATATGTGTAACTCTGAATCTATCACTGGTCGCAATACTTAGCGAAGCATGATTACTTACAGGTTAACATATGAGATAGAATTTTGCGAGAAGCTTAATGTTAGGCTCGAAACTAAGTTGACCACATTTTGATGTTTTTTTATATATGGTATAACAAATATTTTGCAATTGAAATGCATATCACACTCTTTTCTTTTTGGACACTTGTGTTGGGCTAGTAAAGGATGTGGTGATTAAAAGCGTTTTAAGTTTTATTATGACGGAATTTTATGTTTACTTCAAACTAACGAACCATGCTTTACCAACATCCATTCTAAGCCATTATATCTTTTTAAACGATTGACATAAACATGTTTCATCTAAAACGTTGGTTGTTACTACGTAATGTCAGCCTTATGAAACCAGATATTGAGCGAAAGTTATTTTGGTAGCACTGTACAAGTAAAATATGTTCTGCATATAAACTTTATCTTCATGGTTGTTTAAGGCTAATGCTGTTTTGCCTGGCGCCCAAGTATCTTTCTTCTATTATTTTACACAAGGTACACTTGAAATGCTATTATATGTTCTTCCTAGGCTAAATCTGTATTGGACCATCAAATAATAACAATCATAATTATTACCAGACCTGCTGTGATGTTGTATCACACAGTTTTTTTACTGTGAAATTAGAATTTGTTCACGTGTGACATTACTGTATATATATATATATTATTATTATTAAAAGAAGTGTGAAACAGTTTCACTACCTTTAGTACAGAACATAAGATTCATGAAAGTAACAAAATATGGTATGTGATGTTTATCAACAACACAAGATGTAACAGTAGTACACAACCTATCCAAAGAATGGCTAGGAGATACGTAAAATATGTTTAACAGATCAGATTAACTTGATCTTCAAAGCAGGCCCAGCGTTATTGGATAGGCAAATTAGACAATTGGCAACCACTTAGGACGATAGAATAAAACGATACTTGAGAACTCGGAATTTTGGTGAACCAGACATTATTTACGTATATTTGAAGTGCTGATTCTAAATCCAAATGATGCCACTATATAATGAGCATTTTTAGGTATATGTATCTTTAAACTTCCCCTTCTTTAAAATATCCCATTTGGCTATGATAAAGAAATACAAGTGTGAAGGCAACATTATAAAAGTCAAAATTATGCTTCAATGTGCATTGGTTTGTAACTGTTTGGTAAAAAAACAGCAGCTTAAGACATTAAAATTACATTTTATAACTATGTTACGAGACTTTTTTCATCTCTTCCACCCTCCACCTCCAACTGCTAAGTATATACGACACATAAGCAACCCGACTTAATGTCTTCCCTAATACAACCCAAACATTTAATACTTTTGGTTGAATAGTGTCCTTTTAATTATACATGACACTGGTTGACATCCTACTCCTTATTATCTTTATATTCATCTGATGATAGTGCTTCTCGCTTATGTTCACTACAACAGATTTCCATGGCTTTCTTTTGCTACTGAACAGATATCTCTATTGATAGCACATGGCTAATCTGAATGACAACGCCACTTAGCCATTTTCAGGATTTTAAGTGGAACATGTGACACATTAGATGGAGGTCCGATTTTATATTATTGTGATGAATCCAATCAAACAGTGTTGGATCGAGTGACGGAGGATCATGAATGGATGTTCAATACCATTAAGTGACCTAAAAGTGACCTAGATTAGGTTTACCAGGAAATGCCTCGACTGTGGGTGGAAGGGAAATTAACTTTGGTGCCCTTTCACGCATTTTTGCTGTTTCTAAGACCAAAGTTTTATTCTGGTTGTGATTGAGTATTTCCATGGATATTTTTACACTCTTTTTGATATAAACGATGCCACATCTGAAGAAGTTCTAATGAGCAGCAGCCGTAAGATATGGAAACATAAGGCCAGTAAGTTAAGGGGCATTTAACAATATTCAGGTTCTTCCCTGGTCATTTTATTAGCAAATTAGCTGTAATGTATCCCCGTCCCGCCAAACATGATCGCCCTTTCAGCCGTGGGGGCGTTATAATGTGACGGTCAATCCCACTATTCGTTAGTAAAAGAGTAGCCCAAGAGTTGGCGGTGGGTGGTGATGACTAGCTGCCTTCCCTCTAGTCTTACACTGATAAATTAGTGACGGCTAGCGCAGATAGCCCTCGTGTAGCTTTGCGCGAAATTCAAAACAAACAAGTTGTAATGTTCTGATCTTGTTGAATTTATACTTATAACAGAAAAAAATTTCTGACGTAAATGTTTAAAATATCTGCCAAGTCCACCCTCCGCATATATCATAAATGAATACTTCCTTAGAGGCATAAGTGTTGAGAACATCTTAGATGATAAGAAACAGCTGTACTCGTGTTCCAGTGTTGTTGTTTTTTATGAAGTACAACTAACAAGTAGTCGTGCTTCATCTGTGTTTCTTTGATATAGTCGAATATGGTAGTTTTGGGGAGGGGAAATTTAAAGCTTTATATCTCAAATCACACAAAGTGACTCAGTTGAGTTTGAAATTAGCACATTAAATAGATATAAAACGTACAATATAATGCTTGGGACATCAAAATTATAGGTTGCTTATAAAAATGAAAAATTTCTATAGATTAAAGGGCGGTAAAACAGAAGGGCTTCACGATAGTTTGCCATGTTCGCTGTTTATTTATAATATCACCTCTCTTGTTAAGTTTCCCTTAGTTTGGTGTGACTAATGTAGCAATCAATGGGAGAAATGTGGTGAAGCGTTCAGCTTTCCCTCCTCTACACCAGTGAGGTGAAACATAGTGTTTAACGTGCCAGGGTGCGAATCAAGAGGCCCAAAATTTGAGTTCGCGATATGATGCTGAACATGCTCAGTACTTTAAGCTTTGGACGCGTTATATAAGTGACGGTTAATCAAGTTGTTTGGCTCATATAACAAGACAAAACTCTCGTAGTGGTGAATGTTGTTGGGTGGATGTTTTCTTTCTGGTCATTATTTCAAAATTAAGATAAATGTGTTTGAACCTTGGAATCACTGACCAAGTCGCATAATATGCCATTAAGGTAGAAAATTTCAAATGCTCTTCCTATACAGTACAGCCTTAGTAGTTAGCGTGTCAGGCTATGAATTCGAGAGTCCATGTTCTCTGCCAGTTACCACCAGAATGCATTTTATTCTTTGGGGGTTATGGATGCGTTATAAGAGTAACAGGCAAATTCCACTCTTTGATTAGAGTAGCCAAAGAGTTGGCAGTGGGCGCTGTTGACTAGCAAACTTCCCCTTAGTCTGTCATTTAAAAACTAGAGAAAGTTAGTGTTGATAGCTCCTATGTAGCTTTGCGCTAATTTCGAAATAAACCATGTAGTATAAATTATTCAGTTCTTTAAAAACGCGCGCAGAATAAAACATTCTCAAAATGTGTAACTAGAAATTTCTAAAAAAAAAAAAGTCTTAAACTATATCTCTAAGGCGCGAACTCAATATGTTACAATTTTTTTTCCTAAGTTAGCGCATAGAATAGAAACATTGTTTTTATTTGTAATTAAGCACAAAGCTACACAATGAGCTATCTGTTCTCTGCCCACCATGGGTATCGAAACCCGAATTCTAGCGGTGTACGTCCTCACACATACCGCTGTGCCACTGGGGGCACAAAAACATTAATATAAAATTATTTGTAACTTTGTAAAAACTTGTAAAAGTACAAGATAACTATAAAAATAACAAAACAGTTCAGTGATTAAACTGCGAACATAAGAATAAAGTCATGGATAATAGAAATCGCTGTCTTTATGGAAAACAAATAAAAAAAAAGACCCAGGTTTGGAAACTAAGAAACCGATCTTCTCAATTTTCTGTAACGTGACTTGTTAAAAGACAGTGAAGAAACTACCATTAGAACGAGTCTAAAAACAACTGATAAACCTAATGGTTTGTTTGAAGCTAAGCACAAAGCTACACCAAGGGCTATCTGTGCTCTGCCCACCACGGGTATCGAAACCCAGTTTCTAGCGTTGTAAGTCCGCAGACATACCGCTGTGCCACTGGGGGGGGGGGCTAAAACTAATGGAAATATTTTTCTAGAACTTTATGCTATGCTATCTCAGAAACTGAAGAAACCATAGTTTGCCATGAAAAATAAACAAAAAGCAAACAATATATATATATATATATATTTGATTTGAGTGGCTCACTAAGTAGCTAAAAATCGACTCAAAGGTATGGCAGTTATGGGTCGCACTGAGTCTCGTACATATCAGACCCGGCATGGCCAGATGGTTAGGTCGTTCGACTCGCAATCTGAGGGTCGCGGGTTTGAATCCATTCACACCAAACATGCTCGCCCTTCAGTCGTGGGGGCGTTATAATGTGACGGTCAATCCCACTATTCGTTGGTAAAAGAGTAGCCCAAGAGTTGGCGGTGGGTGGTGATGACTAGCTGTCTTCCCTCTAGTCTTTCACTGCTACCTTAAGGACGGCTGGCGCAGATAGCCCTCGTGTAGCTTAGCGCGAAATTCAAAACAAACCAAATCGTACGTATAAAAGCATTTGATTTTCCCAATGATGACAAGGAAATTCACAACAAATTGTTACACACACGACTTTGAAAAAATAGGTTGTTGTTGTTTGTTATAAAGCCCAAAGCTACACAAAGGGTTATCTGTGCTCTGCCCATCACGGGTATCGAAACCCGGTTTCTAGCAGTTTACGTCCGCTACTGGGGGGCCGCCAAAGAGGAAAAGTAACAAGATAATGGGTTGAGTGTTGAGTCGTACGTGAATCATCGTTTAGTTTTTGCTCCAAGATTTTTGATGCAGCTAACTTTTCATTGTCCCTTTTCACTTTTCACAAACGGACCAAAATAGTGGAAAAGTTTGTCGGCATTTTAAAGTCGACATGAAAAATGAGTAGACCACATGATGGTGTTTCTTCAGTTGAAATAATTAAAATATGGTATTTTAAAATACCAAAAAATCTGCGACTGTCTAAACAAGAGCTAGAGAACCGACAAACCGTGCTTTAGAAGCTTGAATTTATCATTCTTCATTGAAAGTGGAAGCTTTCTGAAATTTGATCACTATTTTATTATGTTTGATCCTGTTGTGAAAGAATAACTTAGAAAAATCACTATGCAAGAGGTATAAGCGTTATTTCAAAATGCATTTACAGATTGAAATGATTCAGTTACTCGTGTTGACTTCAGACTTTAAACATAACAGGTTACAAGAATAATTGGGTTTTTCAAAGGTAAGGACAATATCCTCGAACATTCCTTCGGATTTTTAACATTCAAAGATCGATGTTTTTTTTTTTGAGCAGCTTTGAAGAAATGATGTTGCCCTTGGAAAACTTATGAAGTCATGGGGTGCAACAGAAGAGCCTACATAACACAAAAACAGTGGTCTTCAAAACTGAATTGTAGACTTAAATCCGAGAGCGTTTTTTGAAACCATGCAATACACACCCCCTGAAACTAGTATTTAATAATGAAACCAACTGTTATACTAAGGCAGTGACGTTCTTTGGCTTTCTTTCAAGTATATATATGTCTACTTTTATGCTACAGTTCATCGTTGTATTGCTACAATATATTTCATAATTAACTGTGAAGCTATTGAGTAGCAAGCAATGGAAAGTGGAATTGACTTTGTTAGTGCCCTCCAAAACCAGTTTGGAGAGGTTTACAGTGGTTTGTCTCCATTGAAGAGGACAAACACCCTCACAGAAGTCACTGATGCAAAGCGAAAATCATCACTGCCACGATAGCTGTTTCTGATCCCCAACAAAACTTCAAAGTCGACTTTTTTTTAAACAAAACTGTAAAATCATGAAAGAAGCGTTTTAGTAACTACAGGAACAAATCCCATTGTTCAGTTTGTTTCCTGTATGCATTGATGGATTGTCGAAAATTAATTCAAGAACTTGCTGAAACACTGTGTGTGTGTTGTGTTTCTAAATCGACTCATCAGAGGGCGAAGTAGCTAAAGACAGTGCAACAGAATTGAGTGACAACTGCAGACTCTTTCATGAAAAATAAGTAAATGACACTGAAAAATGTGTTGGCATGCATGTGCAAGAATAGATTAGTATTCTTGATTCCCAAAACCTCTGTTGCATTTAGAATTCTGCTGACTTTCCCAACATCTTTACTAATGAAGAAAGAGTTTTTTTTACATAGTTCGAATTCCTACCTTATTTAATTCATCGTGTGATGTAAGATTATTATATAAATATAATATCACATTAACGTCTTTCAAGGCGAATACTTGTAATTAGCTAGGTGCCCCAAACTACTTTCTCATTATAATATTTGTTTGAATACACCTTTGACCTTAAAAGTTATCCAGTGTGAATTATTCTGTTTTACTTTGCGCCCCACTATATTTTGTTGTGCAATATTGACCCTTATAGCGCAGGTATATCTTACATAAAATTGTATGATTTGACTTTAAGAATATATATTGCAATGATACACAGCCTCCGTTTGTGCTCTTAACTATATTAATATTTTCTGTTCCAATATTTACATTGGGTGAGTGTGGTTGAAAATATCGGTAAAGAGAGAGTACTGAGATGATGAATCAGTACATTCTGATCATAAGTTTTTACTTTACTTTACGTAGTGAATTAGATCATAATATTAAATAAGCTATATTATTTAACATGTCAGTTGTTTGTTCTGATCAAAATAAATAAGTAGCTTTGATCAGGGGTTATTGATGATTTATGAATAACATATAAATTCAATAAATCATATTCCAAGAAATATGTTCAGTCAAAAGTGTAGATACAAAAATCTGGCGATTAAATTTTCTAGCTTTTCGTCAGACTTGCAATCAATTGTAATTTGAAAGCATTGTTCCGAAGTAGGCTAAGCTATTTCGTAGCTCTAATCGAAGGTATTACTTGGTTTGGTGTAACTATATTCTTTGTTTGTAAGTATTTTGGATAAAGATCTCGCAGTCTTATTTAATACTATTGAACTAAATTTGTTGGTGACGTTGTACCTCACTTATAATCACGAATCGATTAAGTTTGACAAAAGCAAGTCGACAGCCTAACGTGATGAAAATTACAATCTTCCGTACAATGTAAGTTTAAAAAAATGTTTTTGACATTGTTCTTTACATCTAAAACAATGCTAGATGTAAAGGTGAGGTCCTAGGGTATACGAAAACCGCTCGTCATTCAAGATTTGTTTAATCTTTTTCGTATAACAATGTATTGTCTATTTTGTTTTAAATTAAACTACTTTTTCTGGATCAAACTGGATTGAAGTTAACGTTATAGAAGTTTCGACCTGTCCTTCAACAGTACAGTTGGTAGTTCGAACGTTTTATACTGCTACACAATGTTTGATCGTTATAAAGTCTTTAACTGACATAGCACTTAAAACTCGTCGAAGACAGGAAAAGCCTACAGAGTTAAAATACATTATGACTTAAAGATATTTATGTCAGTGAAATAAATATTACAGGCTTATATTTAATAAAAATACAATGAAAGACTAACTTAAAATAAAACCAAAGTATTAAAATTTGTAATATAATTCAATTTCTACACCTATTGTTACTGAACGGAGACTACTCGATTAGGGAAAATATTTACTAACATTTTTGACTCGATTGTGTTTGCTTAATCATGAAAACCGACTCTACAGAATCACATTTACAACACTATGGTGAACAAAAAAAAGCCGTTCAGAGATAACTTCAGTATAGGAGTAACTGTTCATGTGGTAACGTGAAAACGTATTGGTTGCTTTGTATGAAAGAGGTATAGTTTCCCTACATTGTAGTTATTGGCATTCACAATAACTGAACACTTAACAAAGCTCATGTTTAATTTGTTTGTTTGTTTTGAATTTCGCGCAAAGCCTACACGAGAGCTATCTGCGCTAGCCCTCTCTAATTTAGCAGTGAAAGACAAGAGGGAAGGCAGCTAATCATCCTCACCCACCGCCAACTCTTGTGCTACTGTTTTTACCAGCGAATAGTGGGATTGACCGTCACATTATAACGCCTCCACGGTTGAAAGGGCGAGCATGTTTATGGGACGGGGATTCGAATCCGCGACCCTCAGATTGCGAGTCGAGTGCACTAACCACCTGGCCCTCATACTTAAGTTAAGTAACATAAAAAAACCTAAAGTGTGTTTTTGAGACAGAACCATATCTTCTTTTAGGGCTCAGCGGTAAATCCGCGGACTTGTTTCGATACCCGTGATGGGCACAACATAGATAGTCCATTGGGAAATTACGTGCTTAATTACAAAAAAAAACCCTTCTAATAAGCAGTTTTGATATAAGCATCGTACTCTCCAATAAATAAAAATAGTAATAAGTTATTGTCGAACGACAACTTAGAAAAATGAACTTATATAAACATTATTAACCTAAAAGTACTTAAAGAGTAAAACATATTTACACACATAAAGAGAGAAAGAGAGCTGTGGCTTATATAAAACTGGTAATCATTAGCACAAAAGAGTTTTAAAAATGTATCATGCAATAAAATCTCTTTGACAAAGAAATTTTCTAAGAGCAGTCGGTTTTGTATCGGAACCTTAACTCTATTCCATGTATACTTTTTTTTGTTTTCGTCTTACAAAGCTTTTACGAAATTGTCATGATTGTTTTTCGTTTGCAAGTACAAAATATATTGCTAACTACTAGCTCTGGTAAATCACTCGTAGATTCGTTTTCTTTCACTGACTAAATTGATAACCAGTTTTTCTATAAATCTATCTATATGTATATAGGGCGGATAAAAGAAAAGTTCATGTGAGCAGTTGTCACACTCTATAACCTTTCTGTACTGGTTTAAAGAATATTCTCATATGGCTATGAAGTGCGTGTATTTGGTGCATAATTTAAAACTTTGGTGTATTTGAACATTACACGGACATAAACACTAAGATGACGGAAGCTGCCAACGTTACACTTCCTTACGGTCCGTCTAATGGACCGAAACATATAAAAAGGCATTGGATAAATACGATGAAGCATGAGATACAATTTTAAACTTAAACTTAACAATGGTTGTAAGATATGGCTGAGCTCATTTTGTGTTCAATGTTTCGTTAATCCCGATTAAGTTGACGGGTTAGTGAAACGTATATAACTTTAGAATTGTGTACGTTGTAGTAATACTCAGGTGGACTGAATGTAGATCTAAGATTTAACTGAAAGGCCCGTTAAACAGGAAATTTGACAAGATAAGATATTACGTAACAATACTGAATGTATACCTACTGAATTTAAACCTAAGGATAACTGAATTGCCCACAAAATACATCAAGAACATAATATGTTAGTACAAAGACAAATCCCAATGTGTGTACTTGCGGTTTATTTACGTAAGATCGCCACTTTTATCCTATATGTATATAGTCAGGATCAGATCAGATCCAATGGAGACTTAGAGTGAAACTAAATAAATGAGAGGTGGTTTCTATCTAAAACTAAACTCAAATTTACTTAGTGCAACTGTAAGATCACGTGACTGGTCATTCTCATTCCACATTGGTGGGCCCGTGTCCTCTAGATATTAGCTATACAACCAGGTCCTCAGACAAGGTCTCACGTATTAATGTTCTCCGCGGACAGCAGCAGGTATCACGTATTTGGAAAACAATACAGGAACAAAAGTTAACTTGAAACAAGCAAGATCAATTTTAGCTTTAAAGGTTTTATTGACCACATGTTATTTCAGCACAAAGAATGAATTTAAAATCAAACATTAATTCCACAGCAATATGTAGCTTGTTATATATTCCTATATTGTTCCCCAGTGAGATAGCGGCAGGTTTATGGATTTGCAAGGCTAAAATTCGTGATTTGATTCCCCGCAGTTGACACAATATAGCTTTGCTCTAAAGCAAGCAAACATTCCTATATTACAATGCATTGGCCACAGGTTGTTTATTAATTCAGATGCATGAATACAAGTGTGAATTGAGTGAATGATTCAAGTACTTAGCGAAGGTTTTGGAATATACAGGTTTACTATGTGCTAAGGTCAGTAAAAAACACATATAGATACTACTAACGTTTATTTGCAGCTGCATGCATAGTAAAGGAGATTTAATTGACAACAATTCTGATTATTTTGTAAGATACAAATACGCTTTTTTCTTACATTTCATAAGGTAATTTGAACGACTTTCCGTCTTTATAAAGATAGATTAAATTATTAATTTGTAAACTGCTAAGGTAAACATGAGCTATTTTTCAAGATAATAAATGTGGTAAAAGATTACAGTAAAACTGATATCAATGATAAAAAAATATCACATTTAATTTAATTTGAATATGGGTTTATCTAAATATGTGTTTATAACAGCGTATCAATTACACCTTTTTTTGTAGTAGGTCACCGCCAATAAGGCCTTTCGTTGAAACTTCAAACTGGTAATTGTTAAAGGATGTAAAGTTCAAAGGGTTTGTTGAAGTGCTTTCTGCAACAGTTGTTTAAGAAACAATAATTTCTATGTTATGCATTTTTTCCCCAACATTCTCAACTTGAGACATCTGTTTTGGTGTTGACGAATGAATTTGCTTATGACCAGACAACCTGACAGACAACTCGTTAATATAATAATAATATAATGTAATTCTTGCTTGTTTTGAATTTCGCGCAAGGCTACACGAAGGCTACCAGCGTTATACGTCCCTAATTTAGCAGTGAAAGACTAAAGAGAAGTTATCACCACCCACCACCAACTCTTGGGCTACGCTTTTACCAACGAATAATGGGATTGGTCGTCACATTATAGCGCACCCACGACTGAAAGGGCGAGCATGTTTGGTGGGAAAGGGGATTCGAACACGCGACCCTCAGATTGCGAGTCAAGCGCCTTAACCACCCGGCCACGCTGGGCATTTAATATAAGAAGACATGATCCACTTCTATCAATGAATTTTCAAGCGTGGGTAATTACGTACGTGTTAGATTTAACTAATCTAACAGTTCCGTGTATAATCCAACGCACAACCTGTAGTAAAATAGTTCCGTGTATAATCCAACGCACAACCTGTATTAAAACAGAGTTGGCTACAAAAAAGAAATTCGTTTGTCAAGTGGCTCATCAAACGTAATGATTTTGGACCAAGCCACGGAAAACATTTGGTAAGCATTAAACATCATTATATACCCAATTTGTCCATTAAAACAATTTCGTGTATAATCCAACGCACAACTTGTATTAAAACAGTTCCGTGTATAATCCAAAGCACAACCTGTATTAAAACAGTTCCGTGTATAATCCAACGCACAACCTGTATTCAAACAGTTCCGTGTGTAATCCAACGCACAACCTGTATTAAAAGGAATTCCGTGTATAATCCAACGCACAACCTGTGTTAAAACAGAGTTGCTACAAAAAGAAAATATAATGTATTGAGAGTTTGTAAATAAGATCATAGGAAATACTAAACTTCGGGTCTTTTTCAAAGGATGCTTACATATTACATGTACATAAATGTCAACGCCCCTCTTCCTTGATAATTTTTTGTGGCATTCTCAGGTGATCTGACTTCCATACATTTATTGGGTAGAGCCGCTATTAATGGCAGAGTCGAATGGGAGATTTTCTGAATTATCTAAATCTGAACACGTGACTAATTTTTTAAGTTGCCTGAAAAATAAACAGATTGAACTCGTTTTAAGGAGAGTGAACACACTCTTTACTACAAACACAACAATAAGAACAACAAAACAAGTGTGCGTAGACAAGTGGACGATCGCCTCTATTGAATCAGTGAATAGATTAACAGATTTTCTTCCCTCGAGTTGAATCTCTGCAGAACCAGTCAAGAAGAAAGCTAAGTATGAAAACCTAGAAAACGATGTTTTCAGCTCGCACGAAACCAACGGACCAACTAAACAAAAATTTAAAAAGATGATGAAGAAGTACATGATATATTCGAATATTATAGAAGATGATGAAGTAAATGATATACAGTATACATGATATATTCGAATGTTATGGAAGATGATGAATAAGTAAATGATATACAGTATACATGATGTATTCGAATATTATAGAAGATGATAAAGTAAATGATATACAGTATACATGATATATTCGAAT
>NW_013666480.1:289636-290573 GCF_000517525.1 Limulus polyphemus
ATTAAAACAGAGTTGGCTACAAAAAAGAAAAATATAATGTATTGAGAGTTTGTAAATAAGATCATAGGAAATACTAAACTTCGGGTCTTTTTCAAAGGATGCTTACATATTACTTGTACATAAATGTCAACGCCCCTCTTCCTTGAGAATTTTTTGTGGCATTCTCAGGTGATCTGACTTCCATACATTTATTGGGTAGAGCCGCTATTAATGGCAGGGTCGAATGGGAGATTTTCTGAATTATCTAAATCTGAACACGCGACTAATTTTTTAAGTTGCCTGAAAAAGAAACAGATTGAACTCGTTTTAAGGACAGTGAAAACACTCTTTACTACAAACACAACAATAAGAACAACAAAACAAGTGTGCGTAGACAAGTGGACGATCGCTTCTATTGAATCAGTGAATAGATCAACAGATTTTCTTCCCTCGAGTTGAATCTCTGCAGAACCAGTCAAGAAGAAAGCTAAGTATGAAAACCTAGAAAACGATGTTTTCACCTCGCACGAAACCAACGGACCAACTAAACAAAAATTTAAAAAGATGATGAAGAAGTATATAATATACAGTATACATGATATATTCGAATATTATAGAAGGTGATGAAGAAGTACATGATATACAGTATACATGATATATTCGAATGTTATAGAATATGATGAAGAAATACATGATATATAGTATACATGATATATTCGAATGTTATGGAAGATAATGAAGAAGTGAATGATATTCAGTATATATGATATATTCGAATGTTAAGGAAGATGACGAAGAAGTACATGATATATTCGAATATTATAGAAGATGATGAAGTAAATGATATACAGTATACATGATATATTCGAATGTTATGAAAGATGATGAAGAAGTAAATGATATACAGTATACATGATATATTCGAATGTTATGAAAGATGATGAAGAAGTAAATGATA
>NW_013666480.1:291537-312317 GCF_000517525.1 Limulus polyphemus
TGTTATGGAAGATGGTGAATAAGTAAATGATATACAGTATACATGATGTATTCGAATATTATAGAAGATGATAAAGTAAATGATATACAGTATACATGATATATTCGAATATTATAGAAGATGATGAAGTAAATGATATACAGTATACATGATGTATTCGAATATTATAGAAGATGATGAAGTAAATGATATACAGTATACATGATATATTCGAATGTTATGGAACATGATGAAGAAGTAAATGATATACAGTATACATGAGATAAAAACAACTGTTTTTCATCAGCAACTTTGTATGTAGCTTCACCAGAATTTTTAGCATTGTTTAACATCATTATTTTTATATACAAAAACAAAATATCAGGAACAGTTATGTCTTAATTTGTTAGGTGACTGGTAATTCATAAATTGCTTGACTGTGGAACATTTACCTGCTAGTTTCAGAGATGAACTCATTTTTTTTTCATTCTTTTTCTAGTTATATATAGATATATGCATACAAACACTATAAATTGATTCTTAGACTGGTTTAAACTGACTGAAAGGTAATTTGAGAAAACAGGAATGATAACTTTTATTATTTTAGCTCGTAACAAATGTGATTTAAATCCGGATGCATTTAGAAATAATGACTACCATCCATTCGACTGCTGCATTATAGCAACCACTTTGCCCTTTTGTCAATGGTAAGTAGCTACGGTAAGTGTCAAACCACGCAGATCTTGTTAGACAAACCTTTGCATAGTCAATACATTAAAAAACACACAAAACATTTCTTATTTATTTAACGAGATTTTTTCTCGTGGTTAATTATAGGTTTATTTATAGCGTATATTTAAGATTTATTTTCTTAGAGTAGTTTTGTGTTCATAGAAATCTAATGACAACTGTTGAATGATCATAATTAATCTTCATTGATGAGTTTTTTTTCTGTAAAGAAAGAGTTTGTTTGGCTGTGCATGGCAAAGCTGCTAGGCCTATATACCGCTGTCTTTAATATTGAACTGTCGACGATAAGAAAGGAAACTATTTACCAACGAATAGTGAGATTGATCGTTACTTTATAACGCCCCCACTGTTGAGAGGCCGAACATGTTCAGCGCCGGGTTTTGATTCTACGACCCCCAGGTTGCGAGTCAAGCGCCTTAACCACTAGGCCTAAAGAAAGATATACTTATCAAACAACGCACTGAAACGCATGTAAAAGAATACAACGAAAATATATCCATTTGTAAGTTTGCCTCTATGTTTCGATAGTGTGTGTTAGGGAACCATGTAAATAATTACACATATAGCGTTAGATATGCACGTTAACCATAGAAACGGAACAAATCACAAACGCTCGTGCCATTTCATTTCCGATGAATATCGTGGCAATTTTCTTGTGAGTTTTACCGAAGAATAAAAAATGATCCTTGTATTTGACGTAAGATGTACTTTGTCTTTTCCACACATCCGTTTTCTATCCAGACAGCTACGATTTTGAAATTAGTTTGATATTATTTCCTAACGTGAGTAAACTTTTCGATGTTAAAAATTAATTCGAAATTATGTGTATCCATTCGTGTATGAAAGTACTTAGAGCAATGGCTTTCTTGGATGCAGTAGTTTATGTAGAACATCATACTCTTCACGAGAATGGAAGTTTACTATCACACGTGCTAACGGGATTATTCAATATTCCTATTTATTGAAACATTCTATTATGTTGTAACGAATGATTTTTTTTACCGTCTCTTGTAGGATGGATAAATGAAAGTGGAGATTTGTAGATGTTTCTAGATAGAATCTTTTATCTTAATCAGTGTTTTAAACATATATTATCAAAAACACGTGTAACTAGAGGGGAACTCAGTAGAGCGCATACCTCCGCCACGCAGGTTTGATCATATTCGGCTCTCGTATGTCGTCCTTGTTATCAACGAACACAGACTATTTTTGAGAGAACAGCGGGAAATGATATTCTGCATATGTCCACCAAGTTTCATCAAAATCCAAGCACTTTTCACTGACTTATAGAGCATAAATAATGTAAAAAATCGGTCTCAACGTTAAGAGATAGGTTTTTTTTTTTTATTTTCGTGCCCTTGTTGTGACCTTTGACCTTGACCCTAAAAAAAACTAATCACTTCCAAGTTTGATAATAGTCCAAATGTATATCAAATTTCGTCCAAATCCATTCAGAAATCTTGCTGACAAAAACACACACACACACACAGGGGTGAAAACATAACCTCCGTCATCTTCGGTGGCGGGGGTAATCACATTATAAATGAACGAAACGATTGACATTTCAATAGTCAAGCTTGCACTGGAGCCCATAAATATGACACTTACAGAGCTGAATACTGTACTTAGTCAAAAGAATTGAAACTTTCAATTTTGTTACGTATCACATAAATCAATAAAATGGCTAGTTTTCAAGTAGTGTACTTTAGTCAATATAAGTTATGGTTCCCATTGTTATGCATTGTATTGGAAACAATATAATAACAGTTTCTAGATTTTTATAGTCATACATTGTAAATGAAATTATAAGTGGTGTCTGTACGATTGGCATTTTAGACAGTAGAAAAATGTCAGTAAAAGTGATGCTGGACAGAGTCACATATTTTAATCTAATCATAGTCTCTAAGAATGATGATTTTTATCGTCACATGCTGCTTTGGAGTAAATTGTTGTTTGTTTGTAATTAAGCACAAATATACACAAAAGGCTATCTGTGCTCTACCCACCACGGGCATCGAAACCCGGTTTTTAGCAGTATAAGTCCGCAGCCATTCCGCTGTACCACTGGGGGGCATTGGAGTCAATATAATGAGAGTCTTCATAAACAGCTATTGTATTATAATCACTAAAAATACACTTCTCATAGTCTCGTTTTGAACTGGATTCAAGAAGATAATGCTGAAAATGCATCTTGTAATTTACAAAATGTAACATGAAAGTCACAACTCTGTTACCAGTAAATAAGGTCGTTTCATAAACGTTTATGTAGTGCCATCTTTATTTAAAAGTTAGTCTTTCAAATATCATTTCACTGTGATAAAAAATTATTAATTAGAAGCCACTGTTGAAATGGACTTTAGAATCAATTGGAAAACATATTTCTAAATTTTGTACTGTAGATAATATTTATCTTTTATATTTTTATTTTCCTTTTTGCAAGATATGTATATGTCACAGCTGAATACATAAGTTTCAGCCTACGTGTGAATGCAAATATCACGAGGTACTTAAAGATATCCTAAATACAGCGTGTTGCAAAAATCGCGTACTATCATGATATATTTTGCCCTTGTCGTGATTTCTCTATGTCATGGTTCTGTTTTATTTTGTTACAACAATTAGGTTGGATGTCATTAGCTTTGTAAGACTGTAAGAACGTATGAAAGTGTATCCTGTTGTGTGGAAATCCTGAAATAAGTAACGGTATTCTGGGTGGAAAGCTCCTTTATCTTATACAAGTATTGATCATTTCGTGAAACTGGTTTGTAGCCATCGTAAACGCAGCGGAATACCTTCGATAGCAACAAATGAATGAAATGAGGAGTTTTGTGAATGGTTGCTGGAGCAAGAAGAACTGAATGAACATTTTGCAAACATTTATTTTGGACAGCGAAAACAACGATTTACATCAGCGATGGTATGAAGCGATACTGGTCAAAGAAAAACCTGCACTAGGTTGCAGGAACCCGAGAACAGTGAGAAGGTGAAATGATAGTTTTATGACGTGGTATGATAGGATGTAATAATGTTGGTCCATTTTTTGTTGAAGGAACACCGACTTCAGAAGGTAACCTTGCTTATTTTTACAGAAACATGTTCACCTGGCGATCACAGATTTGCAAAACAATAGTACAAGAGGGCATGTGGTTTCACCAGGAAAGGATAGAGAATCGTGAGCCATTAGACGTTGTGCCTTTGATGATACGTCAGACACTTGATATTTGTCACACGTTCAAATAGGAAACATAAAACAAAAACAGACCAGTACAGCAATAGAGTGTGCCATCTGTCAGAGATGCAAAAAAGAAGTGGGATCTTTACAGCAATATAGACATACCGTTTATCAAATATAGAAGAAACGTTATGCAAAAGTGGGATCTGTTCAGTGATGAGGATACATTATTTACCACAAAGGCTCCAGTGCCCGTTATTCAAAGACTTCTAATATAAATTAGCCTACCAAATTAAAATGTCTAATATTGGGTACTTTAAGGTCTGTAGTGGCTCACGACTCACTGTCACTAAATTGTGTAACACCAATAGCATGTGGTATTGCAAAAGCTCGTTAAAAACTGAATACATATTGAACGTGACATCAGGAAACCTACGTTAAGCTAATAACTTGTAGAGACAGCTGATATGTTTAATATAATTTTTTAGATTATAGAATACAGATATATACAAATATTTGAACTTATTAGGTCATTATCAAGTTAAGATAGTTAGCTAAATTCTTTTATAGTGGATAATTGCATACCACACAGAAATAGATTTATTTGTTTGTTTCAAAATTTTCTTACAAAGCTATACAAGTAGATATCTTCCCATAACCATTCCTAATTTTGAGCTAATAGACTAAAGGAAAACCAGCTAGTCAACAATACCAAGTACCAACTCTTGGGCCACCCTTGTCTGATCGAATAGAGAGATTTAACCCTTCCTTTTATATAGCACTTACGGCTCCAAAGTGAGTTCTTAGTCCAAGCATGTCTGACCAGGCTAAACTAATATTTGTTGTATTTTCTTTCTGTTATAAAAGCACCAGAACAAATATCAATTATCTGACCAATGTTTTCCTTCTTTATTTATTACAAGCCATAGTGTCTCAGATAATTTGATAGATGATATTCTTTGGACTGGAAACAGTTGTTTCAAACCCATGTTTATATCATACAAATAAAGATTTGCACCACTAGATTAATAGCTAGATTCCATAGGAATGCCACAATTTTGTTTGTAGGGATTTACTATTAAGTATCATACAAATTTTAGAAAAGTTTTACCTGTGTTTAAGAGCCATATGGTAGTATTATCAATTTGGATATTACACAATGACGAGTCATGTTATGGTCGAAAGTTATGGCTGATTGTAACAAAGAGAATCACTTTGGTTTTGCTTGCATGAATTGTAAGGTACTGGTAATGACTCCAAACCAAGAAGTCATTGATTGCAGCCTGTAGAACCTTGTTAAGAATGACCTTGTCTTGCAAGTGGCAACAAAAGCTGTGTCATCAGCATATCTAAAGATATAGACCAAGATGTAGGGGATAAGCATATTGGTAACATATAGCATGTAAAACAGAGGTGTCAGAGCAGAGCTCTGTGAAATTCCAGCCACCAACAAAGGAAAATAAGAATGAACGATCTCAATGAAGACAGTTGTCTGTTATTAAAGGAGAAAAAAGGTGTATAAGCCAGATAAAACTACGTGGAAGTGCCATCTGCCGGAGTTTATAGGTGAGGGTATAGTGCCAAACAGAGTCAAAATTTCATTCAAATTCAAAGAACAACATGCATGAATTAGATGAATTAAATGATTCAAGATGATGTCAGAAAGTTTAAGGAGGTGATACAGAATTAAAAAGTGAGGGTAAAAGCCATCTTGATTACTGGGGAGAAAGCTTTGGTCTGTAATAAATATATGCAGTTTGCAAACAAGAATTATTATGAGGATTTTTCAAAACATTAGTTAGTCTAATGGGATGATATAGTCTAACATATACTGGAGGCTTGGTAGGTTTTAAATAGAACAAAATTATTGATTTCTTTCAAGAAACAGGATAAAGTTGTAAAACACTACCAGGAGAATAAGGATTCTTACTGTGGCATGTTGAAAAATATATCATCCAGGCCAGGGGCAGTATTGTGTCTGCTTTTGATAACCAGTTGAGTATTAAGAACACTAATGAGTATAGACGGAGAACAGTTCTCCGGTTCATGAGCAATATAGGGAGTGAATTTTGGAAGTAAAGGATCAGTTTGAAAGGATGTCTGTCACATTTTTATGGTACTATAGATGCTGATCAGCAGCATGAAAGTGCAGTTCAAGGAAGGAGGCAAAGCTATATGTTTCCTCAGGTGAGGAAGTAGGTGCAACATTATATGCAAGCATTGGATAGGACTGTGAACTTTTTGACTCGTCAGCAAAAAAAAAAATGTTTTCAAAATTTGGAAAAATTTGTAGAGTTTTGTATTGTGTTACATAAGAGATGCCACCTTCGATGCTTCACTACTTAGAAATATGTATGAACTGTCTATTGCAATCCACGACGTCTGGATAGAAAACGTTTCCTATAATGCTGGAAAATCCATAAACATGTGAGGGAGAGGTATAACAGATCCAATACACGAAGAGACAATGCCACTTGATGAGGTCTGTAACATGAATTTGTGATAGCAAATGAGCTGGCAGAGGTAATAAAGGATTAAAGTGTGCCAACCAACATGTGGGCATGATCAAGAGAAGAGAGATATAAGTCGAAAGGTGGAATTCCATGAGAAATGCGAAATTGGAAAGCCAATCACTCATCATTTAAAAACCTAAAAAAAGATCTTTTTGTATCAAGATGGTCATAAATATGAGGACTGTTCAGTCAAACGTTGGTGGGAAGGGGATTACTTTCTAACAAAGAGAACGCGATGATGGAAAGAAGAGAAGTAAGATTAGCTGAAGTTAATACAACATCTGAAATAGAATTGAACCTACATTGGATAGGAAAAGGGATTTGTAAGGAAAAAAAACAGAAATGTAATGTAGGGTATCCAAAAAGTGAACAAGTTCTGAGTAAGACCACCTTTGATAATTATAATTGATGTCAGCCAGAATCATAGAACTGTGAAACATTTGATCCCAGGAATAGAAAAAAAAATCATATGGTGTCTTGATTCCAAAATGAACATATAATGCAACAAAAGTGATTGTTTTGGAAAGAAAATAAATTGTAATCAGAAGATGTTTGGGATAGATTGACCGAGGAAGTGAATGAATCTGGTAGGTGAGCATAGCAGCACATGTCCACACACCTCTGGTCAATACTCAATGGATGATCACAGCAGTGACAATGAGATCCAGATAAATTAATTTTTTATGAGGATTTGAGAAAAGTCTCGTTCAACAATATGTAATCATACGTAACCTCATTAAGAGGTGTTTCAAGTAACGGCAAATTAATGAAAAGCGTTCCTTATTTTGATAAAAGAAATGTTAACATTCTATCTCTATACATCTCAGATCTTCTGATTCCCATAGGTAACGAAAATGAAAGTGCAAATTAAGAGCAGAATAGGTGATATGTATTAGCAGCATGGTTAATATTATGTAGAACAAAGGTTCCCTGATATGGATGGATCTTCTGAAGCGTAATTATAAGAAAAACACAGTGTGCCTTCAACTATAGGAGGAGTGACATATAGTTAGATGGAGGTGTAATCGGGTCAGAGGTACCAAACGGAGCTGGGCCATAAAGTTTACTAGTAGGTTTACTGTTATACTTGTAAAAATAAGTAGGGTGGTCAAACTGACAAGTGTTACAAATGGAAGGTGAGTCCAGATGTGTGTGTATTAGCATGCTAGATGTGGACCTTGACATGTTGGGAGATTGGCTTGCTGGGTCACCGAGCAGTAAAACTGAGTTGTAATATAGGAATCACTCCCACCGTAGAGGTTGAGGTGGAGGAGTTCTAGAAGTTTCCACTCAATGTTGCTGTCTAAAGATGTAAGTAGCATGGTGTAAAAGATGATCAATAATGTTACTGCTGTTGTAGCTTGTATTTTACGTAAAAATACCAATGTGTGTTACGTGGAATTGTAACAATAGACGAAGAGCTGGTTCGGTGTTGCTTCACTGGTAATTCCCGTTTTTTGTGTTTTGTCCGAAAGTAGAATATCATGAATTTATTTGTCACTATAAATATATTACATTTTCGTTCAACTGTCTAGTTTGTTTTAATTCATTATTACATGGATTTTTTTATTTCTGAAAAAGTTTAACTAGTTACAGTTTATTATAGCAAAACTAAATGTGTACATGAAATAAATTGATATCACACAAATGCATATAATACTGTCAAGAAACTAATCAACTGGAAATTGTTAGAATATTTGAAAACGCAAAAAATTAGTGAGAATATATTTGAAATTTATTGAGCAGTTATGATAGCATTGCTGATTTGAAGAAGATTCATTTATATATGTAAACCTAAACAATGGTACTCGTTCACTTGTCTATATAGACATATTATAAATTCTTTCTTGAGTGGCTCTATAGCATTTTTGTAGAAGTTCATAAGAAATATGATAATAGTTTGAAAATCAAGCAATATAGCAGGTTGTCCATATAATAACGTACTTATTTAAAAGTGGTAAAATATATATAGCTTTAATAAAATATTGATCCAATTATTGTTGTGATTTAGTTGCAGTTTGCGAAAAAGAGGATACAAGTACGAAAGTATATATATTCAAGCACATATGATAACGTTGCTCCAGATCCAGTTACTTCAAATACAACATCTGTAGAGGGCAATGCTAAAGATCATGTACTGCTAGATCATAGGTACGATGTGAATGATAGTCCTGCAACAGTAAAAACAAAATTGGATAATATAGTTGATCACGTGAACGTAATTAGGAACAAAATTAAAGTTCTCACAACAAAGGAACAGGCGTTTAAAAGGAACTGTTATCTCATTAAAAGTGATTGCTCAAGCTCTGAAAAACAACAACAAAAATGGGCATCCACTATCGAACAGCACCTTTACTAATACTCCTTAAGAAATTTGTAAAAGTTTATTGCTTATTAACAGGAAAAAGAAATTATTGCAAAGCATAGATTCATTCAACTGGAACCGAAGTTTAATGATGAACAACAAAACGAAGGCAGGAACAATGAACATTTGACACGTGTATGTACAGTAAGAAACATTTAATTCTTGAACTTTTCGGAACATACATATTTTATCTTCAGCAAGCTATGTTGAAAAGGGTAAATTATTAGGTACAAATATTTATAAAGTTTAAACATTTTATAAAAAGTAATTAAATACAGAACAAAAAGATGAAATATATTAAAAGACAAACAAATAAACAAATAATAGGATAATATTTTGTTGCAAAGCATATCCTCCATTTTGCGGTGTTTTGCTTTAAAACTGCAGTTTTACTCCATCAAAACTTACAATTTTGCTCTAGCACATTCATCAAAATGGTACCAAAGCAATAATGGGCACCAGGCTTTACACAAGAAGCATTTAATGCATTAGAACAAGTGACAAAAAAGAAAAGAAAGAACCAATAAAGTTATTTGTGCTGTAATGCTAGATAAAATAGCCATAAGAAGACATTTGGAGTGGGATGGAAAGATATTTCATGGCTATTTTGGTGCTGATACAGAAGAATATACAACTCCTTTTGCCAGTGATGTGTCGGTGTTTATGGTTGTTTCTCTAAGCAGCAACTGGATAGTGCCTGTTGGTTATTTCTCTGTTAATAGTATGACAGGACAAGAATGAGCAAACTTGGTCAAAATATGCCTTCTAAAATGTCAAATATTGACATAACAGCTGTGGCACTTGTTCGTGATTGGTACAAGTTGCCACTTGTCTATATTGAAAGAACTGGCTGTCAATATGTCGCCGGAAACCATCCAGCCATGAATTTTTCCCCTTAGCATTGAAAAATGCAAAATCTATGCCATAGGTGCTATATACCACATACTCCTTCGAAATACCTTTGCACATGAGAACATTTCAAAATTGGAGATAGTGAATACATCAAATGTATTTTTTTTCCGGATTTATACAAACTGTAACAACAAGAAGACTTACACTTAGGAAATAAATTAAGATCAATGCAAATTCAATGGCAAAAGTAAAAAATAAAAGTAGCACAAACTTTAAGTTCAAGTGTGGCAAATGTCATATAATTTTGCTATAAAGACTGAAAGTTATCTAAGTTAAATTTATAAGAATATTTGATGGAATCCTTGATTTGTCCTGCTCCACAAACCCAATGAGAATTTTCAATTAGACATTTTGGAAACATTTTCTTGTAGTAAAAGAAAATTATATATTTCAGTTAATAGACATCACTGGACAAATAATTTACGCAACTTGACGTATAAACTTATTTACTGTTATTAAATCTATGCCGCAATTATACGAAACGTTAGTGTCCTCATCTTCATCCTCCTTGAAATATCTTTTGACATATAAGCTAAACCAGGATAGCTTGGAACTTTTTTATTTTTTATTTGCTGCTGTTAGGTCATCTTGCGGTTATAACGACACCCTACTGATTGACTGTTCATATCTGCGTATAAAAGATTTCCTATATGTCACGAAATAAAAACAGCAAAAAACTGTGCAGTGGCCCAGGATGTAACGCAAGTTTTGCATGTCAGAAAAGATGACATAGCACTTCCTAGTGAAGATGTGTTACACACACACACATGTCTGATATGCAGATGTGATCTTGAAGAACGAGAGCCTATATAGGATGACCGTGATTACGAAGATGCACCAAATTTAACACCCTTTTCTCCCTGCAAGGTAGCAACCGTAGAATAAATGGTTGATTATGTAGTCAAAATGGCACAAAACGAACACATTGTACAGATTTATGAACGCCTTGAGAGATGAAATTTCTAGGAACTTGAAAATTTACAGCAAAATAAAAAATAGAGGTGATTTGGTAAAGGCATTGGAAAATGTAATCGAAGAATGTCGGGAAACAGAATGTTGTTATGAGAAACTCCTGAAGTCAAACAATTGTGAAACACCTAAAGCAAATACAATTAATTTTGGAATACAGATTACTGTTTTGAAATAAGTAGTTTTGAATGAGTTTTCCTGGGTTTAAATGAACACACATTTGATTGTACACCAGAATATAGCCATGTTTACAGTTTGATAAATATTCATGTGTTCTATAAATATGCTAAACAACAATCTGGAAAAGTTGAACAGGAAAAAGTCAATTTTATTTAAACATCAGCTATTTGTATGGGGTTTAAGAATGTTTGTACAATATCCAAGGTGTATAGAGTGTTGCTGTACAAACTTTCAAATGTATATAGCACATTTATGAACTAATTATAATTTGTGACATTAAATGTAAAAATGTATTTTATTAGTCTACTTGTGTGAATATATATGGTATTAAAAATACACCGTTATGTTGTACTGATAAACAATCAATTACAGCTCTAAATAGCTTATGGTGTTTGAATACTGATACTTGCATTGTATTTTTACTGTACCTTCGATTTTATCACGGACTTATATATATATATACTGAAATTTGTCAGTTATTGCTCTCTTTAGTTTTACAGTGCCAATTCTACAAGCTATATTTTTGCAATGTATAAAGCCATTTATTTTTTGTTGTTACTGCAACAACAAAAATGTAACATATAAATCAATTAAAATGTACATATTGAAGTGACAAGAAATACCGTAAAAATTGAGATCACTGAACTTGAAGAGCACTAAACTTATAAAAGCACTCAAACATCACTTGGATATCCTTGCCATTGACATTGTTACTCCCAACAATTTAGGGATCAACAATTTGGCTATCGCTTGGCGCCAAGAGTCAATACACTGACACTAGTCAGTGCGCAATCCATTTCAGTACCGAATTCAGTGTTATGCACACTGTAACTTTTAAATTCGATACCATGTTACGAATTACAATTTATCCCGGACGAGTCTCCAAATTATTACGCAACGTATTATAATTTCGAATAGTCTGAAACTGATAATTTAATGATAATTTAGTTTTAGAAATTAAATATATGTCGATATGTATCCAATTTATGATACTTGCCAACAAGATTGATAGACACAGTTTTTTAATACACATATATTTTAATACACAAACAATTTACAATAACAGATATTAAGTTTCATAAACTTAGAAACAATATTGACTCCTCTACCTGATCTGGAACTTCCTTGATATCTTATCGAGAGCTCACGATGAACAAATTAATTTAGAGTTGATGTAGATACAATTTACTTAACAGAGGGCTAGCTAGCTCTATATTTTTCTTTCTTCACTGGTCATACGTCGAGTTTTTCCACCGATGAAGTTATGTAATGTTTTCGTAAAAATATTAATGTCCGATGTGAATCCCTTGAAGTTAAATGGTTTGTAATGCTCGAAATTTATAAACGTTCCTGGTCAATATATCTGAAGTTCCCGATTACTAGGCGTTAATCACAGTTATAGCTTCCGAGGTTTATAGTATACCAACCGTAGCAAACGAATAATATATATTGTCTTTTGACGCACCGCATTGGTTATATTTATAGGCGTGAGGAGAGTTTCTCGAAAGTTCAGCTTGCGAAATAGTATAAACGATACACCAGTGTTTACGTACACACATACATTGTTGATTCTTAAACTCGAGAATTTTCTACAATTTTTGTGAATAGGCGGGAATTTTGCAATACATATATAACAGTATAAGTTATGTACATTTGTACATATAAATTTAACTTAAACAAACATCGATATTGAAATAGATATATGATAGTAAATCCATCACAACCAGGAGTAAAGTTTTTGCACGTGGTTTTCCCCGGCTTCAGCTAAATATAATGTGGTTCTACCTTTCAATTTTTTTAACTCTTCGCAATATGAATAAATAATAACTTGTGTGTACAGTTTTAATGAGCATTTTCATCACTTTGATGATTTCTTTAGATTGTAAAACTTCTTTCTTAATTGTCTTTCTAAAATGTATAAATTTAGAACTTTTTTTTAATTGTTACATAAAGCTGCATCTTAAATTACGTTGTTAATTGCTTTGCTAATTTTATTGTATTGATTAATTTACGTGCACGTAACTTTAAGTTAATAGAGCTTACCCACACAACTGCTTTTAATGAAACTATACGAATGTACATCGTTTGTTTAAGCCCTAAAGATGTACATATTGAAGTACACCCTCCCTTTTTTTCCGAAATTAAATCTGTGTAAGAAAAATAATAATGCTGCTTTATGTCTTTAAAAATCATTGAGTGGTTGGTATGAGTACATGTTGCTTTAATAATGTATTGGGTTTAAAATATACATTTTATTGATAAATTCATTGTGCGTTGTAGTTGGCTTGTATGCTCAGCTTTGGCCACGGTCCACGAAGTTTATAGCACTCGACATGGCGTTTTTCTTAGTTATCGGAGAATTGAAATGTTTCGCTCTTTCTTTTGTACTTCTACAGTATTTAATCATTCAATTATTTGTTTTGTTAACCATTTAGGTGAAATGTACTGTTATATAAAACTGGATATATAGAATACACAGTTCACAAAAAAAATCACCACAACAACAAATTTGAAAATATTTGACACCAATATATTCAAATTTTGCAAAATTATCTAGGTCAGGATTTACAACACTGGGAGCTGTGGATCCCTGCAGGTTCACAGGACCGTAGCTAATACATACAATACACAATACTGTTAAAGTACTCAATATCTATAGATTCGTTAAGGGGGGGGGCATGATTCGGAATGTACTATGAAAGCCTTGAGCTGAAAGAGTTTGGAAACCTATGATTTTTGAAACAAAAATGGGATTAATTTTATTAGAAAATTTCTATTAAAGAATATAGTCCCCGAATGTAGATTACATTAAGTTACAAACAGAAAGTTACGAGTTATTAAGATATTATTAGAGCTTCATTGTGAAACGGGAAGATTTTTGTAACTGCCTTTCTTGAAATTACCTTTTAGATTTTTGAAGATCCAGGCTGTTGTACGCTATAAAAGTAGAAAACATATCAATGTGTTTTACATATCTTTAAACAGGGTTTGAATTTTCATTTCGTAAGGTAAAGTGCAATGACTCGAATAATCGAAACAATCTAATGTTACTTTTTTAATTAAAATGTAGTTATGCATAGTAAAAACGAGAACCATCGCAACTCAGGATTTCCATGATTGACAACATGTCACTGAATTAGCTCCACTAAAACTACCTTGTTTTTAAATCATAATGACAACGTGACCTCATTTCGTGAACTCGATCTGGTGAGATTGGAAAACACAATCGGCATTAGGAACTTTACACTTACCTTAGTAAATTAATTTTAATGAGGACCACTCTTTAGGTCTTCATTGTCACAATAAATGTATTTACACAACAAAGAGGTAAACGAATGCCCTCACAAATAACTCAAATCTTGCCCTTATGTACACTTACCAAAGATGATTTTTTCTCAATTAGATAACACCAAAATAGAATTCATTATTCATTTGTCTAATATAAAAAAGAAAACGTTTCGTTGGAATTTCTTTGGTTGGACAAATGTCGTTACACACCTTACCCAAGAATAGAAAACATGTAAATTTCTTTGTTATAAAAATAACGAAAAACGGACCAAACTATAAAACGTGTATGAGCTCACCACACCCCTGACATACAGTTATTCTAAAAATAAATAAAAAGAAAAGGAGAAAGAAACGAGCCGCAGAGATAAGAGTTGCGTGATTTTTGAGCACAGTATATCATGAAACCGCTTCGTGTACCATCCATATTAGCAAATCTCTAAAGGCAGGATGGTAGGAAGACTACCTATTTAGAATCTACATGCGTTTTATTACTAATTCAAAAGTCGCGTGATTTACATGTGTAGCTCTACGTTACAGATACAGATGTTCAGAACTTTTATAGTTTTATCTTGGAAATCATATTGATATTTCATTTTTATATATACTCGTACCCACATTTTTTATTTGCGAATTCTTTTCTTCCAAATGACGAATTTTTAATGTAGGCACAGAAATTTATTATTTTTTTTGAAAAAATTCACCCTATGCGGCATATAACTATCATTTTCATTTAGATAAACTTTGACAAATAGAAGTTTTAACGATATTATAAATATACACTATAACTTTAATATGTTCCTTTTGTAATAATTTATTGCGTTAAATCATGACTACATTTCACAATAACCTTATCAGTCATTTGTAGCAGTGAGTTACTGCGAAGCGTTACAAAACAGAAGATTTAGTGCATGAAATCTAAAATTTGGGAAAGAGTTATAGAGAATATTGAGATTAGCGCAGTTACATTGTTTCATATTCAGCAACGAACTTGGTATGGCCTTCTTCCCCCCTTTTTTCTATCTACCAGTTATTAAGGTCTCGGGGAAGAAAACCGTAGAAGCAGTTAACTCTTATTAATTAATGATGATGGACGAGAAGGCAGCATTTCTATCTATTTATATGTCAGTTAATGGAATAGAAGGCAGCTATCTTCTCTTCCCTATGTGGGTCTCGAAGGAGAAGCAGGTTTGGGATCTTAGGTAAAAAATACAATAATCTTCTAGTGGCCATAGGAATACCAAAAAAAAAAAGGCAGTTATTCTCTATGAGTACCCCCTGTGGGACAGCAGTAAGTATACGGATTTACAACGCTAAAATCAGGGGTTCGATTCCACTCGGTAGACATAGCAGATAGCCCGATGTGGCTTTGCTATATAAACACACGCACATTCTATCAGCTATAAGGGTCTAGATAAAAGTGTAACTATCTTCTACCGGTTGTAGAGGTTTTTGAGGAGAAGGCAGTTCTCTTTTAATAGATATAACACTTTCAGAGGAGGAAGCAGCTATCCTGTGCCTAATATAGGATTTACGTAGAAGAAGGCAACTACTGTGTATACTTTATATTTAAATAAATTAATTTCCCAGTAGTCGTTACTTAAATACTGTAAAAGTTACTGACAAGTAAAATTGATTTAAAAAATGTGCGTACAAGGGGAAAATAATGGCATTGAGTTGGTTAAAGTGTTTTATGTAATATTACTTGCTTTTATTTAAAAAATAAATGTCTAACGTTTGGTTCTTTATTGAAATAACCTAGTGAAAATTTCGAATATTCATGAGCTTTGCGAACAGTAAATATTACTAATGTTCTGGTTAAAAACGAAAAGAGTTCAACACAATTTGCTCCTGATACTAATACGCAAGAGGCATCTTTTGTTGTTTTACTTAGAATTCCTTCGGTGTGTAGTTAGTCGTTTCTCTAAACTGTTTTCGTTTGCTTCATTGTACAAAGCGTATGTAAGGGCTCAGTTTAATTTACATACATAATTACCATGGATTAATATTGCCCGGACGATGATTTATATACATAAATGTTGTTTTATTATCTTAATGAACCCTGACAGCCTTTATTACGGATAGTAAACCATAAAAAAATACTGAGTTGGCAAATATATTTTTAAGTTAAAACAATATAATGTTAAGTATTGGAAATATATTAAGGAAGTTTGAATATAGTAGGTGGATGGTTATATGATTATACAAATTTTGCTTAAGATTTTACGAACATATAAATCCCTTAATTATCTTTAATAGCAGGCAGGTTTATCTTTTAGTTTCATTTGATTATGATAAAATTGACATAAACTAATTAATTTGGTAAACGTAAATATTTGTATATTTATTGAAAAACAATTCAGCTATTTTGTACTATTGTTTACGGATGTGTTTTATCTAGCTAATTATCTATTATTTTTATTAACTCCACATCAATGATGTTGTTATGGGGTTATTTGTTGTTCATTTTCATACAGCCTTTTCATTATTAATACTACAAAACTGCCATTATAAGCTGTTAAATATTAATTTGCCAGCTCACCAAAGAATAGTTTCTACAATTCCTTATTCCCAAAGCATCTGTAAAATACTTAATATTATGCAACTAGCTCAACGATGTTTATTTTATGTTTCTGCGACATAAAGATGGGGTAGGCTGGGTAAAAAGTAGTTTGAGTAAGCGATCCAGAAGACCCTTTTAAAATAAATTAACGTACTTGAAATTATTATGTCATCAAAAGTGTTGAAAATAAAATATTGTTAGGTGCAAGGTTTTTTTTACCATCTAACGAAGGATACTTGTTCGAAACGTCATCTTCTAGTAATAAAAATATAAAAAAAATTGTATTTATTTACGAATTTCTTTTCCTCACAGAAATGCGAATTTCAGTGAAGAAAAGATAAAGTACTCGATTCGCACCTCCCTCTGCAGCAGACTAGTTTCACCGAATTCACGGCTCGTCAGTACTGCTTGGAAGAGCGAGGCACATATATCATAGTGGAATGAAAGCAATTTGTTTGGTTTTAATGTATAGTCCTTTACTTACCAATAATAACCTAAAAGTTGAGAGTATTATTTAATTTAGTTAATTTGCAAATTCTATTGACACTATGAGGATGTTTTTGAACAACATCGCAATTAATTTTCTTTAGTCATCATTAATGTAATGCTTCGGTCCTCTGTGAGATAAACCAAAATAACTGCATTTTAAACTTATTTTATGAGTAAAAATGATACAACTTCTTAGATACAAAAAGCAGGTCATAATATTGAATATTTTAACGAAATTTTTATGAGCTGGATGGATCAAAGACAACTTTTTAAATACTAAACAAATATAGAAATTAATTTATCAAGTTTCTAAATCATCGTGGCTTTTTAAGCTGTGTCTGACGTAAAACTTTCTAATAATATAGATAGTAGTCACAATTATGTTTCTTACTGATGAATTTTAATCAAACACTATTTTTTGTTTGGTCAGAATATGTCAGCTGAAACTGGCATGAAACAAACTAAATGGTTATTATGTCTGCACTGTAAATCCGAGGATTATAGGTTCGCAATCCGTTGCGACAAAAGCGCCCTACACACTTTGAGTGACGATCAAATCCAACTTTTTGATCTTAAGAGTTGATAGTGGTGCTGTTAAGTAGCTACGTTTCTTCCAATCTATAAGTTTAAAATTAGGGATGACGGTTAATAGTAGCTTTGGTCAAAATTCTGAAAAAAAAACAAAACAAGCATATCCGCTGCATGACTAAACCCAACTATTTAGTTTTGTGCTGTGTAGTAGCTTCACCATACCTCTGAATCATATAAAAACACAAGACGAATGTGTGATGTTTTAGTTTAAACTAATATAAAATTTTGAATTAAACAGAAACAACTCTATTAAGAACTGACTAGGAAATAACTGGGTATACTTGAACCTTGCTCTAAATCACTAACAAACACTCATTCTTCCGGGAACCTTTTCTGATAATTAGTTATACATTTCTAAACATAGACAATGACTTCACTCAATTTTAATATCTATAAGTTACTATATTACAAAATAACACCAAATGTCAGAGCTATGCCTATCAAATTACATTATTTAAATAATTTCTTCTCAGTTTCAGTTGTCAATATTATATTAGTAAATTATACTTGCTATCAGTTCTCGACGTTATTTTCTTCCAGATTCCAGTCACGTCTCATTAGTTCTTTGTAAAATTAGTTGTTTTTCGGTTAACTTCATTTTACTGTCATCATACCACAGTAGCTGGTATTAAGATTTACATCACAGATTCTCTTACACTAGCGTAAGTAAACAGCCAGGTGTTTTTCATCCGTACTCCTACGTTTTCAGGAGTTCTCATTCTTGAACTAAAACAAACGCTTCTTAAATTATAGTATTCGCTTCAATACTCGGGATAAACAACATCTGATGATCCCTTATCTGAACTTAGAACAAAAAAATATAAAGTCTACTTTTTAGTGGCGTAGTATATATTTGCATTGGTTATCACCTTAAGCATTGAGGAAAACATGTTTTTAACGCACGTTATTTAATTATCTGTAGGATCATGCAAAGTCTGCTTGTGGTTTGGTGCAACTTGTCAACTTAATTAACTAGTAATGCTCGAGATCTGCTAATTGTTTGCTTCGTTTTTTCCCCCATAATAGAATTAATGATCCCATGCTAACTCTAACAAAATGGTTATATTGACTACGTTTGGGAGCCAATTATTTGTCAGACTAGGCTCTATTGTACGTGAAATTTGGTGATGGTAATTTGATTAATTTTCTCTTAAAGATATTTTTTTTAATTATAGGTTTATTGACAATTTAGCTTCCAAAAGTTATTATTTCGATAATATCGTGGTATATTCATTCAGCTGGATTAAACTTAGGGTAGCACAAATCATTATTAAAGGTGTAAACAATCTAAAATTGAATAGCAACACCTGATTGCTTTCCTGTTGTAGTTCAAATGTTTGATAAAGATATAATTTAATAGATTTGCACTTGGGATTTTCAAGCTAAAAGATGTTGTTAAAGTTTCTAAGAAAGGTAAAGTTGTGATATAGACTTAACTGGTTCATCAGCTAAACTGATCTTATTGATTGAGAAACAATAGAAACAAATACTATATCATAAAAAACAATAGCACTTTTTCTTATCTCTTAAATGACATGCTCAAGCCAATTGTAATTTTAGATTAATATAAAAACGTTTTATTGGTTAGTTTATTTTCACCGTGTTAGTTGAAAACTGGGTGTTGATTTGAAATTTGTAACCTTTAAAGATTCGCAATGTTTTATTGGCTAAATGGTGTGAGTTAAAGAACTGATGAGAGAGTTTCAATTTAAAATAAATAGATAGTTTCATATCAGAATGATTGTCCTCTCATATTTTGACAAGCTACTCTAGTCATTAGTACACTCACAGATTATAAAAACTGATGTCTTTAGTACTTTTTAAAAAATCAAACGAGCATTAGCACAGCATAGCAAAAGTACATTTGTAGGTATAACGACACAAAAAAAAGGTTTTGACATGTCTCGAAACACTCTTCCATTAACCGTCTTAAAGGTGTCAATTAAAGTAAGCTTTATTTTTTTCGCGAGTAAGTGGACGAGTGTGAGGCCGTTTCTGTTATACAATTGAAATTCCCTAATTTCATCCCATTAACGCGTTCAAGAGGTGCCAAGGATCAGTCACAGTGTCCCAAACTCATATGCCGCAAGAGAAATTTGGCTTTGAAATATAATTGTGTGACCCACCGATGTGTCACACGGTCCATAAATAAAAGTCAGTTGTGACCCATCGGACAGGGAACTTGTTAATAAAACCCAATATGAGATGTCCTGGTATTCATTTTACTCAGAGTTCTACAATTACGCAACTTATATCGTGTCCCAAACTCACATGACACAAGAGAATTTTGTTTTTGAGTTTTAATTGTCCGTGACCCCCGATGTGTCACACGATCCATAACTGAAAGTTAGTTGTGACCCACCGGTGAGGCACATGGCAAGGAACTTGTTAGTAAAACCCAACATGAGATGTCCTGAAATTCATTTTACTCAGAGTTATACAATTAAACAATTTATGTCATTGTCGTGGCACTAGTTTTCTCACTGGCTAGTCTAGATAGATCGTGATCTCACTCCTGCGTGGGTGCAAGCATAAATAATCCGTGACGTCATCCACTATGCAGTCGGAAGTTTAAGACTAAATACGTTGGAGATCTAACTGACCATGGTTGCTGTGCTGGTGCCAGTTTTGCAAATCTACTTAAATCGGAGATCTTATCGCTGAGCAAGAAATAGTGTCACTAGCCAAGGTCGAACGAGTGACCACATCGCTCTTCAAGTTCAAGTTTTCTCTGTTCATATTGTTTCACTGGTGTGCATAAGTAAGTACCGCAGATCCTTCATCGTTAGAGTTTACAGAATTACACGTGTCTTTATGGAAATAGATAGAACGTATTACGTTTTTAGTTATGGGGAAAGTTTTGCTTGTATGTTATGAATACTTAGAAAATCACTTGAAACAATAAAATGTTTATAAATATGCACTACCGGCACTTGAGTTTACAATTTTTTTAAATTATAATAAATAATTAAAAATAACGTTTTATATTTACACAATAAATATTTATTTTTC
>NW_013666480.1:313074-326213 GCF_000517525.1 Limulus polyphemus
CGACGTAGATCACGTCGGAACATGTACTTGTAGAGCGATATTTTAAAGTGGAAGCCGCACGGCTTCAATAAAGTTTTTATTATGTAAATATTTAATTATTTATTATGATTAAAAATAAAACGTTGTTTTATTGAATTAAACAAAAATGACAAACCTGAGACTGAGAATATTCGGCATAGTGAATATGAGTTTACTGATGCATTAACTGACAAACCTCTTAATATTGCTAAGTCCAGACACACACATATATTTCAATTTCCGATGTTAACTGTTTGTCGGGAGTAATAAACTACGTAAGACTAAACACGTGGGAGAAACCAAGTATGTAGTCACAAGACAAACATTTAATTCTTTCGTAATGATGTCATAAAATTTCAAGTGAGACATGGAGTAAACTCTAGACTGATAATAATTGTCGTAACCTGTTCAGATTTTATGTTCTATTGCAGATAATATTAACTGAAACGTTTCTTCTGGTATCTAGCGAATAACTGTTAAAACTAAATCTGGGATCAGAGTGATCTTGTATTTTTCTGTTTTTAGAGTTCATACTGGGGACGTGTTCTGTCGCTAAGGCTAGCTTATGGATTTTCTAACATGCACTCTATATATGTTTGTGTGAGTGCATTTTTGAGTATATAATCCATATTGATATTAGTCATGCATATATGTTATATAGTTCGCTTACTAGGTGGACTTGTTCATTACGTAGGACTGAAATTAAAGTCGTACAGTGGGCTGATAATAAGTTAATCAGAGTTAAAATCTAGTTTCCTGATTGAAATATAAGAACAGACATATAAATATATGTATGGGTGTGTCCGCATTTACAGAAGATGTGATATATATACTTATAGTGTTGCGTACATGCATATAAAGTTCCTCTTTCCCGTTGAATTACCGTACTGACAGATACGTGGATAGAAACTTTACGGGATATAATGAAATTTACGCTCAACAACATAAACGCATTTCTATTTAAATTTTACTATATGATTATAATAAAATATTTCAGATAAGTAGTTCATTAAATTATAAGCTTATATTGCAATTTTATAGCAGTCGAAAGTATGGATCACGTAAACAAAATAATCTTCTTATAATATTTTTAAACCTCAGAAAAACTTGGATTAAATCCCAATGCTAATATAATCAACACACAGAAATGGAATAAACAAGTTAGAAAACTAGAGCTACAAATGGAGGAAAAATATTGGTGAATGACCTGAAAACAGTGACTTGAGACTCAAGCTACAATATGGAAGGAAAATAGAATGATCGGAAGCTACAGCGTTGAAGGAAAATATGATGATTTGAAACTCAAGTTACAATATGGAAGGGAAATACAATGATTTAAAACTCAACCAACAACATGAAAGACAAATACTCTGAACTGAAACTCATGTTACAACATGGAAGGAAATAGAGTGGTCTTAAACTCAGTCTACGCCATGAAATGGAAATATAGAGGTCAGAAAGTAAAGCTATAACATAGAACAAACATACTCGGGAAAATTGAGGTATACAGTAAAATACTTGTTTGAAATTAAGCACAAAGCTACACAATGGGCTATCTGTTCTCTGCCCACCACGGGTATCGAAACCCGGATTCTAGCGTTGTAAGTCCACAGACATACCGCTGTGACACTGGGGGGGGGGGGGCTACAATGGAAGAATAAACTTGAAAGTCTTAACATATATTTTGGACAACCGAAGCTACAAATGGCAGTGTGCGAAAAAAATCTGGCAATAATTGGAGCCAAAAATACTTATAAAAATCTAGCTACACATGGAATGGAAATAATGTTAGCAGAAAGTATGAGCTACATACAAAAAGACTTGAACTATACCTATAAAAAATGCAGTAATCATAAATCATGGAATGTGCTGAATGTGTATTCAAGATGCTCAGAGAACATCAACAGTTTATGAAAGTGGAACAAATGTGAAACCAAAATGACTTCGACAACTTGTGTCAATATTCATATTCGATTATCTGTAGATTATAATGGCATGTTTATTCGGACGACATTTTTGCACCAAACAATTCAAAGTATTGATTTGATACGCTACAGATCTATCCGTTAAAATGGAGTTCCTAACCATTGTGACAGTCACGAAACATTACATGAACCACATCTGATTTTGAAACATAAAAATTTTATCAGAAATTACTGGTTATTTCATGTACATGTACTTATATGTTTGCTTATCATATAGGCCCACCTACTCTAACAGTTACTAATATTAACTTTCGATCAGGGAAAGCTACTTACTTAGATCAAAAATAAAAACGAAAACCAATTCGGTAAAGAGTATAGATAATGAAATAAACTGTTCTTACGTTCTCACTTTCAACGATTAGAGCACCAATTTCATCAATAGGGGATCTATGAGTTTGTTTGTTTGTTTTTAATTATGCACAAAGCTACACAAGGGCTATCTGTGCTCTGCCCACCACGGGTAACGAAACCCGGTTTCTAGCGTTGTAAGTCCGCAAACATACCGCTGTGCCACTGGGGGGCAGGATCTATGAGAATGCCCTGAATTTACGTTTATTCTTAAGTAGAGCACGGAGCAGATCCTGAAACTGCTTATTTCTTTACGTCATGATGGCTATATAATTATTGTTTGATTTGACCAAATCGTTTCAAATGGTTTAAAAAATAAAGTATTTATTTGCACAAAATTTTACATTTTCTTAAATGTAACCATTTATTTTTTCACGCTGCTTTGATATTGTTCACAGTTGTGGTATGGACAGGATACAGTTTAGTAACACAAGGACATCCACTCAAATCGAAACTGTAACACAGAGTGTTCAGTAAGCTTCCCATTATGAAGTTTTCTCTCAATGATAAACAACGCAAACGCACTTGTATTTAAATTTTTCTCTCTAGGTTATTTATATATAATTACCGCTGTATTAAAAACATCAAAATATATGGAAAGGAGAGTAGTTGGGATGTATAATTTTTAATATATTTAATGAGTGAAGTAAGTAATCTTTTGAAACCCAATACATGATTACTTGGATCTTTAGCTATTGACGTAAGTCTCAAATTAGATAAACAAGAGAGAGATCATTTGTTAGTTTTGACGTTAATACTTTAGAATAGGTGAAACCATTAAATAGATATTACGAATAAGTGTATTACATTCGAAAAAATCCCAAATTATATTTAATGGGGGGCAAGGAATGGTCTAGTGTTGAGCGTGTCCAGAACAAAAGGATCAAAATTAACGCCGCAATAGTAGTGAACACACTCCGCCGTTTCAGCGGTGTGTTATAAAAGTGACAGTCATTATCATTATTCGGTTCAAAGTCGGACAATGCCCTTTTGGCAGCGAGCGCTGATGAATGGTTACTTTCTACATGTTGAATAGTTCAAAACCGGGGACAACTATAAGTAAAACCTCGGGGTCTCTGACCTGGCCATTTATCACATGTGTCGCATAAAGTCCCTTTTACGTTGAAAGTACCAATGATATTTACTGAATTCAGGCGATGAAGAAAAATGAAATAAATGAAAAATTGCCAGTAATATGCAAATATTTTTTTTTATGAGCGAATTGGTTTTTATACCATTCAACGCACTGTTTTAATGTATACTTTAACGTGTAATGAATGATGGGTTACATATATGTCACTGAATAAAACATGACTTATTATTCTTTGTTTAAATTCCCAAGTAAGATCTCTGAAACTGTTCTTATTATTTAACCTTTATTGTTAATGCAAAATATATGTAAAGTAATATTTTATAATTTCTGGATCTTATTTTTACAGATACTGAGATTCACAGGTAAAAAAAGCAGGATCTAATGAAATAAAGAAGTTTCATCTGATTGTATCTGAAGATGACAGGTTTTTGTTATTTATTCTTGTGCAAAATGAAAACCGAATCTAAAATATAGATGCAAACCATCTGTATGCTAACATAGTATTTTTGTAAACCACCGTATGGTTTTAATATATAGTGTTTTGTGGTAAACATAAGTAATAAGTTTCTTACCGAGTTTAATAACTCAGTGTATTTTGTAGTGCTTTAAAGCAGTTCAGTAAGTTTTGTGGTGATCTTAATGATTCAGGCTGTTTTTGCAATCTCAAACATTCAGTAATTTAGTAGTGACATTAATCATTCAGTAAATTGTGCATTGTGTTGAACCATTCAATAAGTTTAGCAGTGACTTTAATCATTCACTAAGTTGTGCAGAGAATTTAATGATTTGGTGTGTTATATGATGGGTTTGATCATCCAATGAATTTTTGTAGTGATTTTAACATTTCTGTAAGAATTTTATCAAGCTCAGATTTTTAGGACGTCTTGAAGTGAGCTTAATCCTTCATCAAGTCTTTTAGAGAAGTTAATTGTTCATAATTTTTTTATTCAATTTTTTAGTGATCGAGCTTGGCACCAAAGTTTAATAATAAACAAACATACCACGGCTATATCAACAAAAAACTATTTAATCGGACGTACCGGAAGTTGCAAATTCTATCGTTAGCAAAATGTCATAGAAATAAATTAAAAGTGTGATATAAAAAAGAGGAATAGTAATTTATGTAACATAAATATTGATATGTGTTAAGATCTGTAATTTAGGACAATTAAATGTAAAACTACTTACACTTATAATTGGGTGTAACAGACGAATTTTAAATAAAAAAATGATAGGGGAAAGAATTTAGGTTACTGTTTAGGATTGATAATAGTCTGTAAATGGTAAACTTTCTTTGATCATTTTCTAACGAACCTTAGATAAGGATACTTTTTAATTTATTTCCATTACAACTCGTCGATAAGTGAATTTGTAAGTTACGAAACTTCCAATTAAAGAAATATTTGTTGATATAGCTGAGGTGTTTTTTTCTATATTATTAAGATTGTATCGTACTTAACTATTCGATATAATTTATAATGAGTTTAACCATTCAGTAAGTTTTGCAGTGAAATTAAACTTTAGTAAGCCCTCGTAGTGAGTTTGAGCATTCACTAATTTGTTTGTTGTTTAAAACATACTATAGATTTCATTGGAATTTAACCGTTCACTAATTTTTGTAGCGCGTTTAAGCATCCAATAAGTGTTGTGGAGAGTTTATCCAATCAGTAAATTTAGTGGAGAGATTAACCATTCAGTAACGTTTTAGTAATGGAGTCATAGAGAGAGAGTTTTGTAGTGAGTTTGACCAGTAACTTTTGTAGTGACACTTAGGAAGTGTCGTAATAAATTGAACTTTTTTTCTAAGTTAATTTCAGTCAGCCTTAACTACTCAGAAAGTTTTGTATTAAAATTGTTTATTCAGTAAACTGTGTTCTTATCCTAACAATCCAGCGAGTTTTGTAGTGAGTTAAACCATTCAATGAGTTTGTAGACCCAATAATTTTGTTGTGAGTTCAACATCTGTATGGTGACATTAATCATTGTGAATGTTTTGTAGCGAGAATAATCATTTCTTATATTTTTCGTTTGTTTAACAATTTAGTATGCTCAAAGAAAACTTATTCGTTGAGCATGATTTTGGTATTTCACTAATTTTTATAAGGACGTTAACCAATTCTTATCTTTGAAATAAAAGAAAGCGAACGTTAAAACATCTGTCCTTGAATTTATTATTTTGATGTTAAATTGTGTTATTTCCATCTTTTCAACTCATTGTATAATATAAGCCTGTAAGTCAGCATAAAATATTCAACCGTGTTGTATTATAGTTCAAGGAATAAATTCGCAAAACCATGCTACAGGTTTTTAACAATATATACATCAATTTATTGTAAGAACTATTCTTAAGATGTTGTACTATTTAACAAAATCAATGCCTTTAAAATGGTTACATCTAATGAAATAATTATAATCGAATTTCAATCCTCGAATTTTTAATGGAAGAAATATAAATTTTTGATATTTACAAGAGAGGATTATTTTGTGCTATACTTGTGAGGCTAATTGATGGGACCTTGCGAAGCGTAGGATGTACCTGAGCTAAAGTTACTTTAGTATTTGCACATTTTTACCACCCACGAGGACATATATTTTCCTTTTTCTCAAAATGCTGTTATGATGACGTTGCTGAATTAGAGTCAGAGGAGTTTGCTTGTTTTCTGGATGAGCTGTTAGTTGATGAAAAATGTTAGTACAAATCCATATTTTGTTAATTTAAGAAAGTTGTCAATTTTCCCTAAATCTCCAAATGAACCGAACGATTATACCGAGTACTAGTGGAATGTATACTTTTCTTTATTAGCTGGTATGGTTAAATAATTGATCATTAAGATATAGTTAACCTAGATGTACCTTTACAATATAACTTTATTTTACGCACAAATAAATGTATTATTAATATTAGATACCGAAGCCATTAAACTGCTTTAACAAAACTTCATGTTTATTAATTATTGATGATAACTATTTTCGATAAACATAGTTAAATTATGTTTTCAATAACTGTAGATTATTAAAGTATTGTGTATGTATTTCCGATCAGTGGATGAAGCTAATGGTATTCAGCCGCTGCTTATACCACTGTTAACAAATTTAGCATTCCGAAGTCAGCATACAACCAACTTTGAAAAAAGGAGTCGCTTTGTGAAATAAACTGAATGTTATATGAATCAAAAATATGTTTATTTCTTTGTTATAGATTATATGTTTTCAGAAAAACAATACCACAAAGAGGATCCTCACATTTTGCACCGGCCATTAGAAGTGTATTAAAATAAAACAACTTATCTGATGCATATGCCATAAGCGTTACTGCAGTTTTGACTAAACCTAACATTAAATATATCTATATCTATATTCATTTCTCAGCTGTCTTATCAAAGAAAGAAATTAATCAAACGAAATAAATATACATTATATAAAGAATAATGAAAGAAAACTAACAAAATAACAAGAAAAGAACAATGCAGACAATCGGGTTAAGTTTTTCTTGGCATCGCTTTAAGTAAGTTATAAATAATCTTCTCGATGACTGTTGTTTTCCAAATTTAGCATAAGGAAATTTCCTCTTATTAGCTTGCCAGTACATTAAGATTCAGTTTAGTAGTGTAAAAGAGTTATGTTGTTAATATGTGTTTACATAGGTGTATTTAAAGTCTCACGAAAGCGATCTTTTTCTGATTTCCTTGTTCTGATCAAAGTTAAACCATGTAATATGACGTTATAAAACTTGAGGTATATTAGTCCTCGACCTCATTTAGAAGATGTATAAAAGTTTGAATAATATTTGTCTCTACTTTTGCGTGCCACCATACATGTCGTCATTATCTGTAAATACGGCATAATTTTATAATTTTCTAAGGCTTTAGCCTAATATTAGCATTGTACTATAGCCTTGTGTTTGAGTATTATCGTTACTAAGGGTTGCCGCTGAAAAATGACAAAGAATCGAAGGTTAACTTTTATGAAGTTTGTGTTACATTATAGGAAAGATCCACATTTAACCGAAATACTTAAAATTTATTTCATAATTTTTAAAATGCCCTTTTTTTAGATATGTAGCTCAATAAAGTTTAGTTAGAATATTAGTGCGTGATTTTCACCAAAAATAAATTGTAGTTGAGATATACATTTGACCAAGGTTATATATATATATTAGCCCTACAGGGAATCGAACTCAGCTAGCCTTAATATTTCAGATGCATTATCTTTATAATAATAAAATATTTGATTATAATAAAATGCTACTATAAAGATAAAATGTGAGAAAGAAAATTGATGAATTTATTCGTATCTTCAGCTTCATTGGTTTAGCACTGGTCTGCTGGTCAATCTTCTATAGGCTTATCTCATAAATCACGAATTATTTAAAAACCAAACAAAACAGCTTATATATATATATATATATCTAACAAATTTATTAAAATCTAGTATCTAAATTAGTATGAAGTATTTATATTAAATTTACAAATACTTCTAAACGTGTTTAAGCACTAGAGAAGAACCTAAAAACCGAAACGTTAGTTAATTTTATGGTTAAGTTTTTTCCCATTCTTTCAGTAAACTAGACATAACAAAAACACCATGAATTAGGACTTCTTTCAGTTTATAAACTATAGGAGTGTTTTTTTGTTTTTTTTACTAATACTCAACAGTTACTAGGTAAAGTCATGTGCATGCTTAATGGTATATCATTTGGAGAAGACGTGATCAATTCTAATTTACATTTCACTGGGAATAAAACATTAATCAGAATTATACATGGTATACTTGCAGAAATGACTTGAAAAGCAATTCTGTACTTCTCTGTCTCTGTTCCTATAGAGTCAATTGTCCCAACAAGTTAATGACAAATATAAATCTTTCTTGCTTAGATTATGTCTGTGACAGTATATTTTAATGCACTGTATTCAACCAGTATTCGAATGTTTTATTAAACCAGCTGAAGATGAATTACACACACACACTGGGCCTAGCAAGTTATTAACTGAAATCCCCACTTAAAATTCCTTTCAATTAAATTGATGTACAATTCTACCAAACCCTATTACTTTTCAAAATTAGTTATATAAATGTTAACACACTAGCAAGGCGGTATTGTATTTTTAATATTTTGTGACATGAAAATGGGCATGTAATTTGTCAAAAAGTTCTATCTTCAGGTCTTATGGGCTTACAAAGTGTCAACGGCTAATTCGCTATAAATCCATCTCTAAAAAAGCTTTTATAATTAAGAAAATTGATATTACAGTAGGCGTTATTATGCACTTTGGAAGGTGCGTTAGCACATGTTACTGGACTGGATTTATTAAAAAATCTATATGTTTTCTCAACTTCAGTTTAAGTTATAAATAAAGTACAAATGTTGTTAAATCTGTAACTCCGTAGTGGATTTCTTTTCAATACGTAAAAAAGGTTATGTAAAACATTGATCAAATCCAGACTATTCTATGATTAGATAATACAATGTTATCTTTCAATTTAAGTGGATAATTATTCTTATGAAAACGAGTAACAAGTCAAGACCTCATAATGCCTCCAAAATACTACTGCCATATTCAGTGTAAATATTTTAAAACAACCATATTCCACAAATCAAGCACTCTCTCAAGTTTGTTGTTTGAAATGAACTAATACTGATCCATATTTATGTTAATATTTGCTTAACCCTATAAATTCTATGAAGTGTTGGAGGCTTGAATATTCGTGCATCCTAATTTTATAGCTTGTTTAATTATTTTATCTTCCTAAAACAGTATTGTACAATAGTTAGAATATATCTATTGTTATGTCGATTGGAGAGAGTCTTACAATTGTTTACATGGACTAGTTCTATTTTGTAAATTATCATGTACACCCATACATTAAACCAAACGAGAGCGTTCACTTTGTTCAAAAGTCTACGGGAAAGAAACTCATCAATTATTTTTTATGCTTATGTTTTTAATTATAATTGTTTTCCCCCACTAAATAGATTGCTGAATTACACGAGGTTCAGATAATAATAATGCATTATACAGGAGTTATTTAGAAGGCAGGAAACAATAATGTGATGTAGAGTAGAGCAGTGACTCATGGGATAGTTATAATTCTTAAAAACAACTATCACTGCTGTCTGTTTATTTGTATCTAAGCTAAAGAAGTGAGGATAAAAGCTAGATCTATAAATAAAAACTAAATATGAGATTGGAGATACCAGACAAACTGATAACTACCGGGACCAAATTAACAGTTATTTCGACAGCTTAATGTCATCGTGTCCCAATGTCATGAGGCATGCAACAATAAACGAAGAAATAGGAATGGCGTGAGGCTGTGAAATAGTGGAAAGAAACGAAGTAAAAAGAAGGGGTTTCAGAGTCCCTGGCATATAAGACCAAATGAAGACTGGAAAAGTACCTGACAGAAACTCTTAGAGCTAAACGGTGGTTTCTTCAGCGCAGTTTCATCAGAGTAAATTAGAATATTAAAATCTAGATTTACGACCGTTGCTCCGAATTACGGAAGACCAAGGAAGAAATAGAGTGTTTGTGTTCATGGATTGATTTAATAACTTGAAAATCTATGTGAAAATTTAGAGAACAAAATCAAAGATAACAACATAAATTCAAAACAACAAACTTATATTACTGTAGTCTAGAGGTATCTGGTAGGATATTAAGTTGTGTGTTTCTATAGACTACCACATTTAAACTAAGATAAAATTAATGCTTATCAACTGTAAATGACAAAGTGATGACGACTTAATGATTAATTATAGTTGTTGGTGGGAATTTTTTCCTAAGGGCTGTGTGCGACCTTAAAAATATCAACATTCTGCGCATGATTCATTTTCTTTTGGACCTTTTTTCGTTTTACACATCCACCTCCAGTACAGATGTTAAAAAACAAGAGTTAGAGAAGGTAATAACATAAACATCTATATGATATTTGGGCGATATATCTTCCCAGGATGGAAATTAAGAAAGATAGATATCAAAGGTGAGCTTCTTTCTCCTTCAATGTATGTTTGACATCTTATTTGAGGCAGTTAAGCCTCTTTAACCGTATAAAGTTACATTATCTGTGGTTGAAAGCTCCGGTAGACCATCCATCACCAAATTAATTAACTTAGTTACGTGATACAACACTCTACTGCTCTCTTGGATTTTGGTAAAAAAAGACCCCAGGAGAATCTCTTTACGTCGGTAATATGTATCTGCTATAACCACTCTTGCTGTGCAAGAAAGTCTCTTTTGCCTTGGTAGACAAGAGGGGCTATCTCTTTATTCGTTTATGGTCTAGTGAGATTTATATTGTTGTAGACACACAATCATTTTACACATGCACATGGGCGATCTCTCTCAGGCTTGTTTTTAAAATTCAAACACCATTTGTTTTGGTCAGAAATATGCGTGTCAAATGGGGCTAAAATATATATTTATAATTGATAAGAATTATGTAGAGTTTGATAATGCTTACACCATGTTTAGAAAACAAAGATTTTTTTTTAGATTACGAGTAAGGATATAGTTTGTTTGTTTGAAGCTAATCAGACAGCTACACAATGGGCTATCTGTGCTCGGCCACCACGGGTATCGAAACCCGGTTTCTACCATTGTAAGTTCGCAGACATACCACTGTGCCACTGGGGGCGAGTAAGGCTATAGAAAAAGTTACTGGAAGATCCAGGCCTGGAGAATGGGCAAGGATAGCCATTTCATTTTTTTTAAATTAGGTGATGAAGTTCTCAAAGAAACCCTGTAATATGCCAAAAAACACTCCTAAAGACTGATAAAGTTTGTTTTTGTTTGTTTGTTTTGTTATGCACAAAGCTACACAAGGGTTATCTGTGCTCTGCCCACCACGGGTATCGAAACCCGGTTTTTAGCGTTGTAAGTCCGCAGACATACCGCTGTGCCACTGGGAGGCAAAGACTGATAAAAGGGAACACTTTATGATCTCCGGCAAGATGTCACAGTAGATGGAGATCTGTACTGGCAAAGAAAATGAGCAGATGTAACAAATATTGTGAAAGCATTAACTCGAAAGTTATCAAGAGATAAGACTAACTGTTCTTAAAGTACAAGAGATAATGTTAATATTCATTCGCATTCATTAGACAAATGTTTACTGAATCATTAAAAATTATAGACGTTTTGTTACATTTAATACGCTTGAAAATATTGAATATAAGAGTGGTCAGATTAACTCTGGCTGGGGATTCTCTCCCTATCACGAAAAAGACAGCAGAGTGTTCCGTCACAGGAAGAAGCCAGTAATGCAAGCAGCAGACTTCTGGTCCTATTAACCGCCAATCCTGTAAGTATAGGAATTATTATTAGGTAAACAACGATCTTGTTTTACTGTGAAATACCGAGAGAAAGAAAATCTTATCTCGTGTATTTGTGCCATAATTTCAGTTATCCTTTTTCATTTAACCCTGATGTCTGGTGCAATTAATTTTTTCATGCCCTTTTAGGTTATGGGCTCGGCAGAAGAAAAGGTTTTTAAAAGCTTTACATGTTCCAGGAGGATATAAAACTAGCAGATTTAATTGTCCCTGAAAAGAGTCTTAGGGAACAAATTATAATTCAAATGTAAGATTTGTAGGTAGTTTTCAGATTATTTCTCTCTACTGTATATATATATATATATTTACATTTGTATAACTCTTATCTATAAAGCCAATGTTGTACTCATACAATGAGAAGCATTTAAAAGAATAACTAATGCAAAGAAGAAAGACGCGCGGTATCGTATTCTCTAGTAGCTAACAGCAATTCTTCTTGAATAATTGGATACAGTCACGAAAGATCGAAATTTACATCGTCGTTGGTGACGTTCTGTTTAATGTAAAACATAAAATATATTCTTATTACATTGTTTCAGGCGAAACTGAGGAATTTATAATAACTTTAATATATGTATAAATTGTGTGTATGATAAACTGTCTGTTCTGTGGCCTCGAGATATTAAAAGATAAACTCAAATATGAATCACATTTATATTGAAATATAATTTAGCAAAAGAGGTAGAAAATAGGATATTGTGATGTTAACATATTTTATATAACCACTGCTTTTTACTGTAATTGATATTTCACGTATATTATTAAACGCCGTTTCTTCTAGTGTATATTAATAAAAAAAAATGTTTGACGTCCATAATATCACATTATTTGTCATAACCATCGAGAGATAGTTCACTCTGAATTAATTTGTTTCAACAAGAAACGAAACAAACGTTTTGTAGAAATCATATAATCAGTATGCTTTAAAAGGTGTACTTTAATGTCAACATATTATAAAATACTACGAAACCCGTCTTTTGATATCAATTAAAACGAGTATTATGTACGGGGGTACAATATACACTAAGATAATTGTTTCTAATGGAGTTATTCAATGTATTATGCATATAAGAATAAGAAAAAAAACTGAACAACCTGGTCATTTCAAAGGGTACACATTATTTCTCAAGAAGTGTTTTGCTATACTCAAATCAATGGCCCGGCATGGCCAGGTGGTTAGGGCGATCGACTCGCAATCTGTGGGTCGCGGGTTCGAATCCCCGTCACACCAAACATGCTTGCCCTTTCAGTCGAGGGGGCGTTATAATGTGACGGTCAATCCCACTATTCGTTGGCAAAAGAGTATTCCAAGAGGTTGGCGGTGGGTGGTGATGACTAGGCGCTTTCCATCTAGTCTTACACT
>NW_013666480.1:327079-360089 GCF_000517525.1 Limulus polyphemus
ATGACGTTAGAAAAATACATGTAGGTTCAAGAAGTCTTGATAGAAATGAATAAAAACCCTATAACCCGAGCGCTTTCGAAAGGTGGACCTTCCTTCTTTACGGTCAAACAGGCTCGAGTTATAGGGTTTTTATTCATTTCTATCAAGACTTCTTGAACCTACATGTATTTTTCTAACGTCATGATATAATTTGAGATATCGATACACGGGTGAATATTTTTTGAAACGTTTCTATTTGTTAGTAAAGAAAGATCAAGGAAATCTCCACACGTTTGCTCAGCAGTAAGTCTAAAGGCTTATAACGCTAAAAACCGAGTTTCGATACCCGTGGCGAGCAGAGCACAGATATCCCATTGTGTAGCTTTGAGCTTAACAACAACTGTCCAAACATGTAAACAGGACAAAGAATTCAAATGCTGATGACAATACGTTTTAATAAATCACAAAATAATAACGATCTGTCTACATGTATGTAGATATAAATAATTATATTATCGAAAGTTTAGACATCAAAAATAAGGTCAAGACTGGACGTATATGGAGCATGATTGATCCATTAGCCAGTGCGGAAAAAAAGTTTTAGATTATCAAATTATAAAATTTTGCTGTATTTCCAGTCCACAGTGGCACAGCGGTATGTCTGCAGGCTTACAACGCTAGAATCCGAGTTTCGATACTCGTGTTGGGCAGAGCATTGTGTATCTTTGTGCTTAAATACAAACAAATCTAGATTTACAATTATATTTTCCCAGATATATCTGGATATTTATTTTGCATATGTTTGGTTAAAAAATAACATTTAAAACTTACCTATGTTAAACTGGATGTATTGGCTTAATAATGACATTACTCTTAGCATTAACTATCGATTTCGCTCGCATATTATTACGTTTAGGGCGTTGTCTGAAGGTAAAAATGAACTCTTATGAATACTGGAAACATGGTAGTTTTTTCCCTACATAATTCACGTCCCGGGTTCCCCCCTTTTATAATTTAATCCTTTATTTGTTATATCCGCTAACGTGTTTCAATCGATAAACTGTAGTAATATATTATAAGTAGTTTTAGTGGTTTCTTGTACGCTTTAATTGCGTAATGGCTAAGTAATGGAGATTTATTAACAAATGTCGATTAATTATTCTTTGGCATTCGAAAATTGACTAATTAATTTCAATTTCTACTACTAGCATAAGTTTTATTTTATAATATATTTCAATAATTGTATATACTTTTAAAACAAATATTTCCATAATAAATCCTACCAATGTTTTTACGTACTACATTTCTTAATAGTTACCGTGTCATGTCTTCACTCTGCACCATTATGAATCGAAAAATGTAGCTCAGTTTATAACCATTCTTGAATAAAGCCCATTTGGTTGGTATTCAGTTGATGTCGGAATATATTTACCAAGCCCTTTCTGTTTCTTGATAAAGAGATCGTGCACTATTCAGCTAAGCGTCTTAGCAACGAAGTTTTAAAGCTTTTTGTTTCCAACTTATACTGCGTCGCTTCTACACTCTTTAATTATTAATAGCTTGTTTGAAAAGAGCGAGTGTTCTGAATCTTTATACGTTTAACGACACATGTATTAATAATATAAAAAGATACAAAAATGTATCTGAAACCTAAAAACAAACAGAGCAGGTTAATGTAATTAAGTCATAAAGTAAATTTAGCACATAAATGATCAAATGAATTACATAATAATTTCATCACCTGAATGAGAAGAGGGAGTACATAATTTAATAAAATGTCCAGGTCTACTTGGAGAGTTCGTGTGACATTTGATCTGATTGATGAGAACTATATTTTTGATCGAACCAATTGTGCCTCGAAATCAAAAGTAGTATAAGATCTCTACACAATATGTACAAAATAGTGTTTTCACAGATAATTATTGAAACGCTGACAAAGGGCAATTCAACTGTTGACGTAATGCTTGGTGTGTGTGTCTCTACGTGCAAAGACAGACCGCATTTGTGGCTTACAAAATAATTAATATGGACGAGGGTTTTGTTCATAAACTTAATACTTGAGCATGTTTCACATTTATTCGCTCGTGCTATTGAAATTGGTGGTGCTTGTATAATGTTGCATTAGTCAAAAGCAACCAACTTCTCTTAAGAATGAGACATGGCATTAATACGCTAAACTATGATATGATAAGATACATGTTGTGTACATTAGCAAAATCAATTTATTCTCTATTCGCATTATTACTCTGATGTAATACAGAATATCTATCCATTTGTTGCTAAAAACAAAGGGATTGGCAAGTGTTTCTTTAGTTGCTAGGCGACATTAAAGTCGATAGTGCAAACAATTTCGAAAAATCTTGCTTTGAAAAACTATTCGTACAAAGACGTGAACTTACATAAGAATTGTAACTTTTATAGAATAATATAGAATAATAAGAGCATTGTGTTCCAGTGAGCATTACAATAAGTCGTAAAAATTTAATATTGTTTGTCTTTAGCAATCACCATTTTTAGTCGTAAACATATTTTCACACCTTTTCTTCCTTATTTCTAGTAAACTCATTGGATGAAACAGAGTAGGCAAAATAATGGAGCTCCATTAATGCTTTTTACTAATTATTCAAAATTCACATGATAAATTTTACACATATCATCATCTGAATGCACGATATTTCTGTTAACGAAAATGTAAACACAGTGATGCATTTAATATATTGATATTCAATTTTAGTATTTTAAAAACGTTTATTTTACGTTTGAAAATAAACCACTCAAATTGAGAAATATATATTTGCTCTATTTGAAATGCAGTTTATAACAAATGATACAGTACATTTTAAGATTGTTTATTAAATTTCGCGCAAAACTGCACGGGGCTATATGTGCTAACCGTCCCTAATTTGGAAGTGATAGACTAGTGGGAAGGCATCTAGTCATCACCACCCACCGCCAATTCTTGGGCTATTCTTTTACCAACGAATAGTGGGATTGACCATCACATTATAACATCGCCCGTGGCTGAAAGGGCGAGCATGTTGGGTAACGAAATTTGAAGTTGTTATCGACGCAATTGTTTTTGTTACACTCGCCTTATTCTTATTTTTTAGAAATGTGGAAAAAAGAAAGAGTGTAGTGGTAACATTATTTAAAATGTCTTTAAGAAAATAAAGTAACTTTTATCACGAAACAAGAAGATTGATTTTGCAAATAAACATTGACAATTACTTACTGGTTTAGACATTGAATCAACAAAATCAGGATTGTCAGAATCCAACACATTTATTCGCTGATGTTTCACGTCCTCTGGATTTTTTAAACAGGTAATAAGTTACAACTAGCGTAATCAAGATTAAATCTGTTTTCAAAAATGTTCTTCTCGTCAGTTTGGTGATTTTTCAGCACTAAACATGCTTTTGAAGGAGCACTGCCTGAGCACTAGTTCTTTCTAGTTAATTTCTTCAGCAATTCCGCAACAACTTTGGCTCACGATCTATGGATAACTAAAGTGACTTGGGAGAAAGTACAAATAATTATATATTCTTTAGGAAGGTGGTTAAAGCGCTTGACTCACAATCTGAGGGTCGCGAGCTCGAATCCCCGTCTCACCAAACATGCTCGCCCTTTCAGCCGTGGGGACGTTATAATGTGACGGCCAATCCCACTATTCGTTGGTAAAAGAATAGCCCAAGTAGTGGTGGGTGGTGATGACTAGCTGCCTTCCCTCTAGTCTATCACTGCTAAATTAGGGACTGCTAGCGCAGATAGCCCTCATGTAGCTTTGCGCGAAATTCAAAACCAAACTAAACCAAATACTCTCTAAAAACTCTGTGTAGTTTATTCATTCTAAAAGATAGCTTATTTTTTACGAGTTCCAATACGAATGTATATTGATACAATGCAACCATGTGTTAATCATGGTTTTGTCTCTTGATTAAACAGTGCATTTTTGGAGTATTTTGGATTGTTATTATTGATATTGTGTTAATTTTAAACTACACATCTGGTGCATTATTGATTCTTAATCAGGATATTGTTTCAAATGTAAACGATGTAATCCGAAAATACATTGTTACCTTCAGAAATAAATAAGGCAACATGAAATTAATTTTTTTTATTTAATAAAAATAAGAATAAAATTGAAAGACAAATATTGTCTTCCCGTACAAACGAAGATTAATATAAGTGCGTATCGAGTGAAGAAAAGAAACACCTATCAATAAAAATTCACTTCCAATATAACCAGTGAATACTTTTGACCAAAGGATCAACTTACGTGCCACGTGGACATTCTTAAGACATGTAGTACTTATGTTACATTCTTTTAAATTGAATCTCAGTTGTTATTATGGTTAGTAACCTATACGACCACTCTATCAAAGTACACTACTTTAAGAAACTAGAAGAAATAATGTACCATAACACTTCTATTATTCTACTAGCAGATTAAAGGAATACTACTGCAATCATTAGACAAATAAGAATGCTTCATCAAAATCCAAACCCTAGTTGAATATGACTGATGACCACGACAAGAAGGTCAAGTCTTTAACCAAACCACTAACTCAGAGAAGAAAATTAACTAACAGCTCAAGAAACACCAAAAAGAACTTGGAACGGAAACAAACAACTAACAGCTCAAGAAACACCAGAAAGAACTTGGAACAGAAACAAACAACTAACAGCGTAGAACAGCACCACATCTCACATCTTTGGTTTATCCAAAATTCACAAATAAGGCTATCCTTGCCGTACCACAGTTAATTGCAGAGACTTACCATGCCACCTTTTATATAGATATGTGGTGAAACATTCCTCATATATTAAGAACACATCGCACTTCGTAAAGATTATAAGATCAACCATGATAACTTCACAGGACGCAATCATCAGTTTTGACGGATCTAACGTTTTCACTAAAGTACCAATCCCTAATACATTACAAATACTCCGCTAACAGCTTGAAAATGGTGAAACACTTAAGGAATGTATTCAACTAACAATCTTCCCAATAATAGAACTCACAATTTTTTGTAGCAGTACACCTACTTCCAATATGAAGATAAATTCTAATAACAGTAAGAAGGCCTAGCCATGGGTTCTCCACTATCGCTAGTACCCACTAATCTCTACACGGAACATTTATAAGTTGACACCCCAAGATGTAGCTGAGATGTGTCAATGATACATTCGTAATATGGCCCCACAATACAAACAAGATTCAACAAATCATAAGCCACCTGAAAAGATAATATTCCGAAATACAACTCACAATGAAACTAGGAAAAGGTAACGAACCACCATTTCTTGACACATGGCTCATATACCACAGGAATTTACAGGAAGCCTACAGTACAAAGAAATACCTAGAATAAAAATGAAACATCCCAGTAATGTAGTAAAAAAGGGATAATATACTTTCTAGTTTCAAGAATAAACAAGCTTTGTAATACTGAAGTAGCTAAGAAGGATGTAGAAAATACATCACTATAATCCTGCTTAACAATGGATAACTGAAACACTTGACAAAGAAGAAATATTGAAGATAAGCAGAAAGAATAAACGGGAAGAAAATTATGTGCATACAAATATATTCACCTATGTTACAGAGCCCTTTGATGCCAAACAGTGAATACGTGAACAACATAAAGTCAGAACAGTGTTCAGAAGCCACAATACAATACGATCGCAGTTAAGTCTCATCAAATCTCCTAAAGATCAAATGAAGAGGAAAAACACCACTTACAATATCCCCTGTGAACATAGATTCCAATATATTGGAGAAATAAAAATTTCAGCAACGGTTAGAGTTCAGGAACATAATACGTATACAAGAGTCGGTAATATCGATCTATTTGCAACAGTCCAATCATGCTAGAGAAGAAGACAATACAATAAAGTGGAATATTGCTACAATAATTGGATATAAAGCTCGCATGAGAAAAATAAAGATACTTTTAAAGAATCCTTCTACATCCTTCCAACTAATAAAACACGCAACGTAGAAATCAGCAAACCTTGAATATCCTTCTTTAAAACATTCAAATAGTTATTTGATTAAAACCCTAACTGGAAAAGATCCCAGTCGAATGAATAATGCATTATAGACTTTCATTTAAGAAAACGTAGGATCGAATCTCAGTCTTTATTAACTCAGAAATTGTCTTTCTGAAGACTTCCATGAAGAAGATTAGCAGTCGAAATGTAGGATAAAATTAGGAAGTAATTAATATTTCTAGATAATTGATTATATATATATATATATTAATAATTATTATTCTTTCCTTTATGTAACGCAAACTGAGTTTATTACGAGATATTTTTATAAATGTAAATAAAATAACGACCTATATCTCCAGAATGTAACTTTATTAGCTCGATATTTCGCTATGAGGCCCGACATGGCTAGGTGGTTAAAGATCTCGACTCGCAATCTGCTGGTCGCGGGTTTGAATCGCTCTATATTTAAGTTCATAGAACACATGTTTATCTGATAACTTTTCCCAGTGTTTTCTCTCAGTCGGTGGAACTTCAAAATCTTCTTCCTTGGTTTTTTATTTTATTAGACTTGGGAGGCCTGAAATGGCCAGGTGGTTAGGGCACTCGACTCGCAATCTGAGGGTCGCGGGTTTGAATCCCCGTCCCACCAAACATACTCGCTCTTTCAGCCGTGGGGGCTTTATAATGTGACGGTCAATCCCACTATTCGTTGGTAAAAGAGTAGTCCATTAGTTGGCGGTGGGTGGTGATGACTAGCTGCCTTCCCTCTAGTCTTACACTGCTAAATTAGGGACGGCTAGCGCAGATAGCCCTCGTGTAACTTTGTGCGAAATGAAAACAAACAAACAATTTCGCTATTACAGCTTCATCAGGAGCTATCGATATCCTACAAGTTCACCAATCCAGTTGAATCTAAATTGGAACGCCGTCGTCAGTAAATCGTTACACGTGTTTAAATAGTTCAGGTCATATTAAAATAATATCAAAACTTTTTGAATTTAAATTGTTGAAACAAATCAAACCGACAATGTTAAATAAATAATATGTGTAAACCAACAAACTATTAAAATCACTGGATTTAGAATAAGAGTCATTATGTATCTATATAAATATAATAGTGCTATCTGTTGTATGTCCATGTAATTACTTCGCAGGTTGGGGATGCATGTTCATCAAAATTGGTATGGAGGTTCATTACATCCATGCGGGGGTGCATACAAATTTTCAGTTTTGCATTTTGAGTTTTGCGGTTTTTATGGACGTTTTTGAGTTTTTAACCAATCCTGTTGATGGATTTTTACCAAATTTAGCATGAAAGTTTGTTGGGTCCATGCAAAGATACGTGCAAACGTGCGATGTTGTATTTTACAGTTTGTATGGGTGTTTTTGCAATTACATATAAAGGAAGCAACTTTTCATGTCCTAAGATAACCTTTCATTAATCATAAATTTACATGACTTTTGTCCAGGGAACGGGTACTCTAGCTAGCATAAAATATATCTTCCTATTTGTATCTGTAAGTATTCTTTCACCTTAATATTATATCAATACATACATAAGACAACGTTTGAAAATATCTTTCAATCATTATGAGTGTGAAAAGAGACTTCGTCAAATATCAAGATAGTAAAACCTTAAAAACTGTATTAACGTCTCTACACTAAAGGCCAACCTTTATATGTGTTGATTTTATGTTTCTTTTTCTTGATTGAAATCGATTCTTTAATCTTTCGGTCCAGAAAACTATGGCATTTAGATAAGATCTTGACATTCGATAAGATGTTATCTGCTTGTGGTAGGCCATGTTTTTTTCCATAATGTTCTGCAATAGCATTGTTAGTACTGAGATTTTGAATGTCACGCACATGTTCAGTTATTCGATCATGTACGGGTCGGCACGTTTCTCCTATATACGTACTAGAGCATCTCCCACAAGCTACTTCTTAAACAACGTTCTTACTATGGCATTTGTCATGTAGTCCATATTTAGTGGTTTTTACAGTAATTTTTAATACGCCATGTTTCTTTCTTGAAAGCTGAACTTGTTATTAATGATTTAAGGAAGATGCCAGGTTTTTTGTACTATTTTAATAGGTAAGACCGATCTTTTAATTATTATTTTTATTTTGTGGTGACATTATCACTAATATATAGAAATACCCAAGTAACCTGAGTTTTAAATATGTTTTCTTTGTTTCTATGGTTCGGGAGAACATGTTTGTATTATTTTTGCTTATCAAAATTTCTTATTATGTTTTGTATAAATTCCCATGGATAAGCATTTTTTCTTAAAACAATCATCACGTTTCCTCCTAGCTTTCTCCAATACTTCTTTGTTATTATAAATTTTTCAGTACTATAAAGGTAACCAATAACTACTCCTATTTTTACAGCAAGGGGATGATGTGAGTGGAAATACAAACAGAAGGCTTTAAAAGATGGCTTGCTGAAAATACCAGTAATGGTTCCCCATCCTTGATATGAATTATAGTATCTAAAAATGGTAAATTGTTTTGTTGGCGTGGCATATGCAAGTGTAAATTTTATGAATGGATGAACGGTATTGAAGAACTCATGGAAACTAATAAGATACTCTAAATTAGTAGAAATTCGTTAGAACAAAGAGAAGGACACCAACAGTCGGTTAACTCACTTTCAAACCCACCTTCTGATTCTCCTGATACAAAAGCAGTGAAAGGACAGTAGTTAGGGCGAAGGCCGCGCCCCTAGTTCCCCGAGGGCATCACACGTGTGCTGACCTTGGGGGAGGGAGGGAAGGGGTAGAGACAATGGTGTCATCAGAGAGGGCGCGTTGCTGGACCGCTATGCCAGGCGGACATGACAACATATTAGTTCCATAAAGTGGAACCAGAGGGCGCATTGATAGGGACACATTGATAAGCTGCCATAACAGGTGAATAGGACGCCAGAGACAATGATGTTCACGAAGTGTATCAATGTGTCTCAACATGGCTAGATTTAATACAATTGGTTTAAAACACTAATTCATTAGTTCTATGTTTAATTACATTTCCTGATTATTTATATGTTAATCGACCAGAAAAAGACATTTATTTAAATATCATGCAGTAATTAAAATTTATTGCATCACGAGATTATCTTTATCCATATAACTTTTCTTGACAAAATATTGTTTTCTATAATAAAGGACAATAAAATACATAACTGATTTTGAATTAACATATTGATTATAGTTTTAGTATCTGAAAAGGATGCAAAACCTCTTACTTCAACGATTCAACTATTATAACATAGATATTATTTGAATGAGGTAGTTTAAATCACTTGTTTAACAAACAAACTTACTCACATACCTTTATGTTATTCATAATTTAACGTATCTAGTAATGCTACATCTAATATAGTAAATGAATGACTTACTTTTTATCCATCCATTTTCTATTAAAATTTCATGAAACATTGAAACTGTCTAACAGTAAGAAACTGTTAGAAAATATCACACACACATACATGCAATCTGGACACTGACGTCAAGCTAGCTAAACTTTGACTATTAGGAAATACAAAGGTCGTCACGTGGTCACATGGGAAGGGTAGACAGATAAAAAGAAGATATAGAAAGAAGAGAAAGGTCCAATTTTTTGGCATGAAGCAACTTGGGCACAGTCTGATGTGTTTCTTATTCAAGGCCACTGACTGGTTCGATAAACCTTGGTTTTAAGTTATATACAACACACAGTTTTACTATAAGAAGAGACAGAAAACGTTTATTTAGATAAAAGTCAATTATAATACATTGTCGTTATCTATGTATTTAACATTGAAAATAAACTGTCCAAACTCTTCACAAATGTGATGTTAATTTTACAAAACACTAAATGTGTATTGACACATTTCAGTTAACCGCATTTTTTGTATTAAATTAGACTGTACATTTCTAAAAATGTTATTATCAATGTATGTAAGTAAACTTTAAATAGGACTGACATATTTATTAACAAACTAATTTTTATTTAAATACTGGTTGAGCTTTTATACAACTTTTGTCCATATTACTATTTATTGATTTCAACTCAGTATGTAAGAATGTATATAGTTTATAAACGACAGATTCTAATTATTTGTATTCCAACAATCGGTTCAGACAGTTTCAGCTGCCTTAAAATAATCTTTCAAAATGAAAGATCTATTTAATTCTAATTTATGATATTTACATAAACATGTGAAATGTATGAGATTTCATTATACACTAATATCTAATTATTAGATGTCTCCCACAATCATGGAGACTACATGCATATGGACATTCTTTTCATTTCCATCTGTGGGTCATTAACACCATGAAGACTTTTCACTCTGACTCATTGTGACGTGTTAAGCATATAACCGAACAATCTATCTACCTTCAAAACTCCCAAGATGATTAAATATGCAAGTCAGAAACAAAAGTTAAAGAAGAAAATATTTTTACTGTATATTGAAAGAGTTTTAACATGACAATTTCGAATGTACATATTTATTGAAAAATAATAAATTCTATTATACTATAACAATTAAACTTATTAGGTAATCAATAACACCAATGAACTTAGTTTATAAATGATAGAATGAAATTCTAGTATTTCAACCATACTTTACAACAACCAAAAAAAAAGAAAAACACGTTTCCTATGCTCTTGTTAATAAGATTAAACTGTACCCAACATCAGTCAAAAGTTCAGACAGGGTCAGTTGAAAAATATAGCTTAAAATATTTTTCAAAATGAAAGTTTGTTTGACTATGATCGATTTAGCTTTACTTTTGATATCTACTTAAGTATTAAAACTACATCAACTTTACAGAAATGTGAATGGTATGAGATTTATGATTTTATTATACAATATAGTTTGTAGTTAAGCAAAAAGCTACACAATGGACTATCTGTGCACTTCCCACCACGGGTATCGAAATCCGGGTTTCTAGCACTGTAAGTCTACAGACATACCGCTGTACCACTGGGAGGATATTATACGATACAAGGAATAATGCACTCAAATGATAACAAAGTTAATTGTTTCCAGGTAGTGTTGATGAACTTCTTCTCAAGTTCAAACACATTAGTCTACAACAAACAGTCTAATTTTTATTCAAATATTAACAAGCTTGTTATATTTGTTCATTGATATTTCAGACTTACAAAATGTAATTTTTCAAAACTGACATAGATTTTTGAAACAATGTTATGGTCATTTTTCACCTAAAAATTAGTGCAAAACTTAATTTTATGTACACTATACTATTTATACTTATTATTTTGCCAAAGCACGAAATACATTTTTTACAAGTGAACAATACTGAAAAAGAGTTGACAATCATAAAAGAACCTTAAGTTATAAATCTAGCGGTTGTTCTTCGGATATTTCAAAACAGATATTTTCTCACTTGGGTTTTGAAATAGTTACCACAACATGAATTATTTTTCATTTACACTTTATAGATAAATAATGAAATATATAATAATCATCAGTTACAAATCTGTGATTTCCTCATATGAAACTCACTTTTCAGTAGAAACTCATATATTATTTTTTTGTATATGTAAGTAACATCACAGGCTTAAGTATCACACATATTGAAACATATGTTAATAAAACTTCAAAATACACGAATATACTACTTACGAAAACTTCTTAGTTTATATAATACTAAATTGATTGCCCCCATCGTGCTGAACATTAGATCTTGACCCTCACATTACCACTCCCCTACAGCTTAAAAAAATGACGTGTTTTACCATAGTCTAATATGCTATCTTCAATATATGTAAGTAAAAACTTGTAAAGTATCACACATACTCAAACATTGGGGAATATTTAAATGTATAATTATATATATATGACTGCATAAATAAAACAAATCTCTATAAACAAAATAAATAGGACACTCACCAAAAGGATTTGTACGGAAATGATGATGACATGATTGTACATTTTGAAAATATTCACCACAAAGTATATTAGTTGTAACTCATGTCTGTAGGTATGTTTGTTTATTATTTTTATACACATATATAATCCAGATCGGAGAAACTCTCTAAGAAGTGATACCTATGACTAAAACACTGTGACTAATGCTTTCACCTTTGTTCATTAGTCACACGACCACTACTTGAGAAAAACAAGTAATGCTTTCGTTTCTATAAAACTGACAGATAAACCAGAAATTCTAGTTTCGTATCTTTTAAGCTTCTTATGATAAAAGACAAAAAATACATATCTTTTAATTCACAAATCCATTATGTTTACTGTCTATCATTACAGAATAAAATGTATAAGTAAAAACAAACTGTATGTCCATTATACATTAACTCTGACAATAAATTATGGATTTTGTATGTCACTAAACTTAACAGTCAGGAAAACAAAATTATCTAGTTATGCACTTTACATAACAATATAGAAAGCTAAATGCATGTTCATGAAATTATCAATAATTGATGGTACATTAGGAAATTATTTTCTACTTCTAAGTTACTACTTTTTGTTTTTGATCTAGAATTCACATATTTGTCGTTGAAACATAATTTTACAAATATAACTCACAAAGATCTTTACATAGTCTAATTTCTTGAAGGTGTAATAAAAAGAAATAACAGTATCGTCCATCTTACAATTTTTGACAGTGCCCTTCAATTTTATTTGAGGCACAAATTTCCTGACAAGCTGAAATCATAATAACCTTTGACATTTACAAATAACACAAACTGAAATATGTATAGATTACCAAGAGTAATTCTTATTATACTTCCTACTCAGTTAGACTCTCTTACTAACGTTTGTTTGTTAGTCACATGTTGGTCAACGACCGCTTCTTGAGGAAAATTCAGTTCTATATCATTTAATGATTTGTTTGTTTGTCTGTTTGTTTATTTGTAATTAAGCACAAAGCTACACAATAGGCTATCTGTGCTCTGCCCACCACGGGTATCGAAACCCGGATTCTAGCGTTGCAAGTCCGCAGACATACCGCTGTGCCACTGGGGGGCATCACTTAATGAAACCAAGAACTATTATACTTCATGTAATGTATAACGACATAGAACATTGGTTGTGGCTCTTGTACGATATAAAGGACGGAAAATGTGTTAAATACGTTGTTACATCACTCTATCATCGGAACAATAAGTATCATGAATATGAAATTTTTCAATACAGTAATATACTTTTAAGTTTTGTGATCTCATGGCAAAAGGTATGGTCTGCAAGAAAATACATATCTATCCTTCGCATGAAGTCAGTTTATAAAGAGGATTCCTATAAGATTCATATAACAAAAACACTCACCATCATGATTAGATTTATTACTAAAGATCATCATTCAAAGACCACGGTTATTATAATAAAGTTAGTATTTACTGTATAACATAATAATAGAGTTTCTACATCTTAAATGTCAACGAAGTTGATATATGATTGTATTAAATCTAGCCATGTTGAGACACGCTGATACACTTCTCTGACGTCACATCCGCCTGTCAGCTTTCTTCTCCAAAAAATTAAATTAGGTATCATTGTGTAATTATGAAATTTCCATAACGTACTCGACATTTTGTTTAAAGTTCCGAAAGTAGTTGGTAGAGACAATGATGTTATCAGAGAGGGCCCGTTGCTAGGCCACCATTTGTATAAGTTAAAAGGTAAAAATCCGATATTATATTTAAAGAATCCGATAAAAGTGAAGGGTTTGTAGTTTTAGCGAAGGATAGTTATGAGCAAAAGATTCATACACATTTATCAAATGAAATAACTATGTAAAATTAAACAGAGATCCTATTAAAACACTTGAAAGTAAAAAGTAGAATTATTTTCAATGAATTAAAGAAAGGTACTTATATATCTCCGCAACTGGTGAATTATTTAAAACCTTATAACAGTAGAGTCTCTGAATTCTATGGTCGTCCTAAAAATCATAAGTCTACTTTACCTCAGACATCAATAGCATCTGCTTGCGGATCTCTGACAGAAAGTATATTATGGGTTTTGGATGGACCCGTTATTGTCCCTGCTCATATCAATAGCACATAACATTTTTTTAAACAATTACATAATGACTCACACCGTAATGAAAATTCTATTCTCTTTAAGATGGATGTTGATCAGTTATATCCCAAGAAGGGATAGTTAACGGGGAATTTTATAAACAAATCAAAGGAATACCTATGCGTAATAGTGTAGCAGTAGTCTTAACTGTAATATTTATGCATATACTTGAAACGAAAGCACTTAATTCTTGTAAAATAGGAGCGAATATAGGCCCATCAATCTGGTACAGATTCATAGATGACACGAATTTGGAGTCTCTTATCAGTTTCTATGAGTTCTTCAATACCGTTCATCCGTTCATAAAATTTACACTTGCGTATGCCATGCCAGGTAGAAATTCACCATTTTGAGATGCTACTAGAGTAGTTATTGGCTACCCCCATTGGACTGATAACATTTATAATAACAAAGAAGTATGGGAGGAGACTAGGGAAAACCTGAAGACTCCTTTAAGAAAAAATGCTTATCCATGGGAAACATGTTCTGGACTGATAACATTTATAATAACAAAGAAGTATGGGAGGAGACTAGGGAAAACCTGAAGACTCCTTTAAGAAAAAATGCTTATCCATGGGAAACATGTTCTCTTGAACCAGCGAAACAAAGAAAACACAGTTAAAATTCAGGTTACTTGGATGATTCTATATATATAAGTGATAATGTCACCACAAAAGTAAAAATAATAATTAGAAGATCGGTCTTACCTATCAAAATAGTACAAAACCAGGCATCTCCCTTAAATCATTATTAACAAGTTCAGCTTACAAGAAAGAAAAGCACGATGCATGAAAAATTACTGTAAAGGCACTAAATATGGACTACATGATCGATGCCATAGTAAGAACGTTGTTTATGAACTAACTTGTGGCAGATGTTGCCCACCCGTACATGATCGAATAACTGAACATGTGCGTGACATTCAAAACTTCAGTACTAACAATGCTATTGCAGAACATTATGGGAAAAAACATGGCCTACCACAAGCAGACAAAATCTTATCGAATGTCAAGATCTTATCTAAATGCTATAGTTTTCTGGACCGAAAGATTAAAGAATCGATTTCAATCAAGAAAAAGAAACCTAAAATCAACAAATATAATTGTTTTGTTTGTTTGTTTTTTGAATTTCGCGCAAAGCTACACGAGGGCTATCTGCGCTAGCCGTCCCTAATTTTGCAGTGTAAGACTAGAGGGAAGGCAGCTAGTCATCACCACCCACCACCAACTCTTGGGCTACTCTTTTACCAACGAATAGTGGGATTGACCATCACATTATAACGCCCCCACGGCTGAAAGGGCGAGCATGTTTGGTGTGACAGGGAAACAAATATAAAGGTTGGCCTTTAGTGTAGAGACGTTAATACCTTTCTTAAGATTTTAATATCTTGATCTTTGACGAAGTTTCTGTACACACTCATAACGGTTGAAAGATATTTTCAAACATTGTTTTATGTGTGTATTGATATAATAATATGGAGAAAGAATACTTACAGATACAAATATGAAGATATATTTTATTTATATAACGTACCCTATTCTAAATCCAGTGATGTTAATAGTTTGTTGGTTTACACATATTACTTATTTAGCATTGTTGGTTTGATTTGTTCAACAATTTAAATTCAAGAAGTTTTGATATTATTTTAAAATGATCTGAACGTTTTATACCCGTGTATCAATGTTCGATTTAATGTTAACAGTATTCTAATTTATATTCAACTAGATTGGTGAACTTGTAGAATAATTAGACGTAGGTTATCGTATAGGTTATTAACCATGAAACTAAGTCTTGAGGCAATTTTCTATTCGAACGAATTATTTTGACTGTAACGTTAGTATGTCTAATTTCGTACATTTATACTGTTAAACATGCTTTCATTTGTACACTTTCAAGGCTCTCTGTATATAATTGGCCATAAGTTTTACTTATTACTAATTTGACCTCTTGGAGTAGATGAAATACACTTTCGTAAAGGTATTACTTGCAATTTCTCATCTCAACTTCCAATGAACTTTTAAAAACTATAAATAAAGGGTGCTATATTTATTTTTCCTTTCCTGACTAAATTATTTGTACTCTATACTTTATCTCCAAGAATATTAAGTTTCCAAAAGGGTTCTACATCTATAAGAACACATGCAATACATAGACATTAGCCATGTTAATTTTCTTTTATTTCTCTATTGTTTAATTATTATTGTTGTTTATAGGGCATATGGTTACTTTTTTATTATATCTATATATAATTATTTTAAATTATAAAAATTTGGTATGACGCTGTGTCGTTTAATTGTATGGAAATGCAGGTAACAGTTTTTGATAGACATCTAGTGTTCATGGGTTAGCACGGTTGGGATACGACTTATTACAGGTTCCTTTCTGAATTTTCCTTGAGGCCCTATTTGATTCATATCTATTTGTTTTCCAGTGCTATTATGTAAGAGGAGTATCTCTGTCCTGGAAATTATAAATTCGCTATCAGAATATATCTCTCTGATCTGAGCGTGACTATTTTGCTTCGGAAAGAGCTATTACATACCCTTCCCACGTATGATCAATTTTTGGTGGCGTCTTATTACTTACGAAATGCCAAGCAATGGCAAATTGTAGTTCTGATACGTTTCGTTTTACCGGGTCTTTATATTAGCTGTGTTCGCTATGTGTCTTGTTTATTTGCCTGTTCAAAATCATTTTAATATAACGTACTCAACCCTCTGTATGACAGAAAGACACTATATTACACAATATTCAAATAATATATCTTCTCATAGTTATATATCAACGTCAAGAAGTTTTGATATAATATGCAATGTCAATGTACATCATTACAAAAATACTTTATTTTATTCAAAGAACAAAAACTATATTGTCTTTTGGTTTTCACCTTACCACCATTTTTGTTCACTGCTTACTGTAGTAATATAAGCTGTCCTATACTGTCACTTCATGCATGGCTAGTCGGACAGCCTCAGGTAAAACTAATGTCGTTTGTTTATATTTTTAAGGAATCTTTTCAATGTTTCTAGTCAGGATAAGGTATTAACAATACAGTACAGTTGATAATCATGGTGTTTCTGTCTAAAATTAAGACTCCATTGCAACACTTTATGTAGTTTAAACAGCAGAATCTGCAGATAGAACTATCTTCTATTAAGAGTGTATGTCACCTAGTAGCGAATACATGAATCAGTGATTTTTCTTCATTAGCTTTAGAGAATTAGAGTCCTCGAGGAAGAATGTTTTGACAATCACTACAGTTGTAAAATAGCTAACGATAATACTATTCTGTTTTATAATTATTAAGTTACCCTTGACTATCACTCTAGATTGTAGAGTAGTTTTTGTTATAGATGTGTGTAAGTGTGCTCAGTTTTATTTATTTTCTAAGCTCTTTATGGAAATTATTATGACGAATTTGTTACATTTTCCTAATATAAGAAGTAAGGCTTTCGCCCAATAACCACGGTTCTCTATAAATATCATGGCGCCACCTAGGGTCACCAAATGTTTATAATTGTAGTAAAAAGCTCTACGTATCTTTCTACACTTTTCCAGTAGCTTACTTTCAATAAAAAAAAACCAACAGTAATAAATATATTAAACAACAAAACAAGTTACACCAGACATTTTCTTCAAACGGACAGTGGTAGATTTAGAGCTTAACTTATAATAACAGGTTTAGAGTTAAAATCGTAGTAATTTCAGTTGCTAAAAATATTAGCTCCGAATATGAGATACTTCTAGTGAAATTTATAATTACATTGTAAAAACTGTTCTATTCTCAAATAACTCTCACTTTGTGACGAGTTTGTGAAACTTATCCTTTGATAAGCTCTATAAAGTCCATTATATCTTATAAGTCCTTATAAATATAACGTGTAAAAAAAAAGAGCGATTTGATCATATTTCGTGTAAACAACTTACTAATAACAAACACTGTTAGAAATTAATCTTATTCCTTCTTTTTAATGAAGAGATCTTAATTTGACATGAAAATGTTTGATGAGAAGAGGAATAAATACATGAATTATTAAATTAATATTTTTTTCCCCCTGGATAGACATATTTTAGATTAGTAGTAACTGTCTGGTTTAATTGTGACAAGATGACTGAAGTTGGTTGTTACGAAACATTGTTGGCTCTTCTCTCAGTACATTATATAATACTGTGAATACTAGTAAATCGAAGCTTTGAAATAACTTTTTATTACTTGGTTTGTTTGTGCATAATAAGATCGCAACGGTTAATAGCAACTACGTAATAAAGCAAATAGAAAGTTAGTTATCTCAGTTGATATTAGATGGCAGCACAAAGCAAAGTATATTTTAAACTAATTTTTTTATTTTATTTTTGAATTTCGCGCAAAGCTACACGAGGGCTATCTGCGCTAGCCGTTCCTAATTTAGCAGTGTAAGACTAGAGGGAAGGTACCTAGTCATCACCACCCACCGCCAACTCTTGGGCTACTCTTTTTACCAACGAATAGTGGGATTGACCGTCACATAATAACGCCCCCACGGCGAGCATGTTTGGCGTGACGGGGATTCGAACCCGCGACCCTCAGATTGCGAGTCGAGCGCTCTAAGCACCTGGCCATGCCAGGCCAGTTTTTTGCTAATGTTATGGTTGTTACCCTTTAATTCTAAGAAAGACATGAAAGAATTAGGAAAGAGAACATTGATGTTAAGTGTATATTTTTCGCGTTCAGTTTTATCCATAGAAAGTACATTTTCTAAGCTCTTTATGGAAATTATGATGACGAACTTTTGAATTTATTGAATATTTATTAAAATAATTTATTGACCAAATGTTTTTTCTTAAATATTCATCATTATAGTGATTCCAACCAAATTTGAAAGATTGAGTGACACTGCCAATATCTGCTTTTGTACAGATATGGGATATTCCACAGATGTTCCTTCCAAATTCTGGAATGCAACTATTATTATGTGTTGAAGAGATCTAAACACTCTTACACACATTAAAAGCAGCAGCTTAATATCTGTTCCAGAATATGAAAAATAAGTGGTCTAAAAGTGGAAACATTATTGTTGTTGTTCTTCTTCTTCTTGTTTGAGAGGCGAAACATGTAGTAAACATTCCACTGGTAGATATTAATATGAACTAGGGTTTGACAATTTTAGCACGCATATTTATATTTTTTTGCGAATATATGTCGATAATTTTAACGGTAAATTGCTTCCCACAGCCAGTAGGTTGAAACTTATAAAATAAAAGTCTAGGGAAAGGTAGATATCCGAAATGAGGGAATGGTGGATAACTTTTAGGCGCAACATCTGTGACGATGGTTCTTACTGATAATTGAGGTTCAGTTCCTATTTAGAAAGTAGTGTAATTAATTAATGTCAAAATAAGAAAAAAAAAAAGAGTGATACCTGTTCAAAACTTTTTACATGTACATAAACAGTAAAATAAAAATAAAAGGATAAACTGTATAAAGATGCGATATAATGAAAAGAGAGCCAAGTTATATCAAAGGCAAACCCTTTAAAATCTAACTTAGAAATGTGCAAGTTAAATAAAAAAAAAGACAAGAAAGAATATGAAAATGTTGCCCCCCCTTTTTTACTGCAACTGGAACAAGTAGCACCAAGAATATAAAAAGGGGACCAAGTTTAATTTGCTTAATTTACCCATTTATACAATACTTCTTTAAAGAGTGCGCTCTTTTATGTTTGTTTCCAGTTAAGCACAAAGCTACACATTGGGTTACCTGTGCTCTGCCCACCACTGGTATCGAAACCCGGTCTCTAGCGGTGTATGCCCACAAACATACCGCTGTGCCACTAGGGACACTCTTTTATGTAACTTGGCTCTATTTTTGATATTGCATCTTTGTATGGCTGTGACATTTATTCTGGCTGTTTTTGCATACGTAAAATGTTTTGGTAATATTTTATACGTTTGGATATTTTCTTGTTTTGTCGTGTATATAATATTTTGGTAACACAAACACACATGAAATTGCTCATGCGTACATGGTTCAAGAAACGAGTTACAGAAAATCGTATGAAGTTTCCATGTAATCAGTAAAAATAGTATTTTCTACTCAAAAACGTTTAACAAATAGTAAAAATCCCATAAATCATTTATTGTTTAAGCGTTTGTTTGTAATTAAGCACAAAACTACACAATGGGCTATCTGTGCTCTGCTCAAAACGGGTATCGAAACCAGGATTCTAGCGTTGTAACTCCGCAGACATACCGCTGTCCCACTGGGGATTGTATAAACGTAATAATACTGATTGGTATAATAATGAAATATATTCATATATATATACATATATGACGTATTCGTATATCTATACCTATGTGTGTTATAATGCAAGAAAACATAGCATCTTGACTGTTTGAATGGGCTTCTCTTGCGGAACCGTGTAAACAAAATTACAGTATCTCATGGAGTATGCAACTTATATTGGAGTGCTTTAATACTTGTGATTATTACTGCAAGGATTTGTGTAACGTATTCCCTTTAGTTAATGTGTGTGATTCATATGTAATTTTAGGTCTGCGACACTCCCACAGATTCATTGGAGCTTGGCCTTTAACAGGTAATGTCAAAGCTCACAAAGTACCTTTTCTAGTGTCTCATAATTTTTTACGTTGTGTGCTCTTTTTTACATTACACGCACGTAGCAATCCTATCTTTGCTGGTAAATAATGATGGTTTTGTTTTTTGCAGTGTGAACACAGGGCTGCTATATATTATAAGGTACGTTCACCACGGGAATACAATGAGACAAGGAGTTATTTCAGTAATGCTTTGTATCGCACTAACAGGGCTATACACCGTGTTTTCGTTCCATTTTTATTTTGTTCTATGGCTGCAGCTAAAACACGTGTTTATTTTTGACACAAACACTCGTCCACACACACATATATATATATATATATATATATATATTGTAAAACCTTGTGTATAATATTAATATATTTCGTTGAGTTGAGGAGAGGTCTTCATCTGTTCTTTGGAACAATAGAAAGCAATTTTCTCTGTTTTGGTCCACTTTATGAAACATTAACTCACATGGGCAAAGATAGGGAAATTAATTCTGATAAAATTGTTTAAGTTTGTGGAAAAGAACAATATTTGAGTGATGATGTAGAGGGAAGGGTGGTTTAATACATAGTGATTGAAATGATTTCGTGTGGTATTCAGCAGTGGCTGTTCGTCAGTGAAGGAATAGGAGACCATGCCTCCTGAAAATTTTGAACAAATAAAATATTTTTATATTTGATATTAAAGAGACTTATATTTTGCTTGTTTTTGATGCAATAAAAAAAAGTATTTTGTTGTCGCCAAACGTTCAAAAGTTTTTGTCCCTCTCCGTGCCATTCATCGACGTGATCTGTCTTGGTACTTCTTCATTGACTATAATTACACGTCATATATAATAACTTGTTCTGAATTTCACTTCCTTTGAGAAAGACATATACTTGCAGTTGCACTGCACCCATTTCGATCAGCAACTGTTGCACCTATTAGTCAATTGTTGGCCATCACTTGATTCATCCAAATCAACTACATTTGTATTTTCGCACTCTCTCTCTCAGGTTTTCCTCTTTTAAAAGTGCTTTTGATATAAAAAGTTGTGGTTTCTTCAGTTTCTGAGACAAGTTGTAGTATTGGTATTCCCACCATCTTAACACTACTTTCTTGACTCGTTATAATGGTAGAATCTTCATTCTCTTTTAATATATTACTTTGTTAACGTTTGAGAAGAGTGTCATTTCAGTTTTTTAAGTCTCCCTTTTTTTTCTACTTTCTTTGCCCGATACTCAGCATCAGCAAATACTTAAGTTCACTGTTTAACACATTTTGAATTATTGCATTTATAACTGTCATTTTTCAAGCTTTCATGTACTCTTTTAGAAACTTTTACAAGCTTAAAATAGTTTTATGAAAACTTTTATTCTGCACACTTTCTGTAAAAAAATATCAGAGAGATTTTTCTTTTAGAAATTCGTTGTTACACATTTTATGGTTATTTGCATTCTGCTCGTTTTCGGGGAAAAAAAACGAGAAATTTCTACTTTATAGGAAGAGAAACTGAACGTTCCGCTCTTGTTCTTACATTGGATACATACCGAACGAAAAATAAAATAAAGGTAATATTATCAGGCGTGCAGCGACATCGGTAAATGAACTCGTCGGTCAAGTTATTTTTATTTTGCAGTTCCTCTAACTTTCAGATCCAGGTGATTACTTATTTGCTTGCCCTGATCTGAACAACTAACTTCCTAAAGATTTTAAAACTGTCGATATTTGGTAGCTTGAAGGTTAACATCACTTTATGTGACATCTAGGCTAAAAGGTGAGGTTATTTATAATTTGTCCTTAAATGTTGAATATTTCTACACGGATATTTCTAACAGAATAATGGGATTGACTATAACTTTTATAAAACGCCCACGGCTTAAAATCGGAAAGTGTTCAAAAGTTAATCATGTTTTCGATTTTGTTTTTAACCCTAGAGCAAGGAAGAGAGGCGGGGATCGACGTGGTCCGGTGATATAGTTATTGGACCGGCCTCACTCACTTTAAGATGGGGATTCAAGACTTGAGTGAAATTAAGTAACAGTTGGGTGCTGGGTTTAAAAATCAAAGCTTTATTCTGCTTTGCGAGAACGAGAACAAAAACGCTTGGAAGCAAGAAGACATCATGTAGTGTATATTTTCTATCTATATATTGATATATATATATATATATTATAGTTCGGCGGGCTGGTTTTTGGTTAAAACTCACTGACCAGTCCGCCCCTGCCATAAAGCTACTCAATGTCTCTTTGACCTGTGCACACCATGTATACTGAAACAGGTTTTTGGCATTATAAGCCTTTAGACTTACTATTGGACCGCTGGCGGGCACATGCTTTTGAACATTTGACCATCTGTATGTAGTCCTAAACACTAACCATCAGGCCATACTCGGCCTTTTAGAATTAGTGTCATTGATAGTTAAAAAAAAATAATCAACTACTTTCTTAAGTTTCAATAATTTGAACTTATCCAATTATAGTTTTTTTGTTTGAAGGAATTAGCTTGTATGTTTCATTCATCATGAACTCTAGCGATTATCATATAACAGTTTCTGCCTATAGATTTGTCACACTCTCCATATACTGTTTTGCTTCAGATTTTGTACAGGGTACGTGTAGCTCAAGAACGTCTTGCATTACATTTGGTACAAGAATATTCATTTGATCAGCATATAAAAGTTTATACCATTAACTATGAAAACAAATTACATACATACATACCAGTAAGAAAAAGTAGATATTTTTATTCTTCTCTTTTTTGTCAGTTTTTAAGCAGGAATAACACTTTGCACAAGTTAGTATGTCTTGTTATTTATATATGAATAGAAATCGTTACCTCGTTAAATTTACTATTGGAAAACAAAAAAACAAAAAAACCTTCAAATCCCAATCTTGACGCTCCTATTATCTGTGAAAATCGAAATATTTTCATATTCAGTATAACAAACCCACTTATAAGAGACCAGAGTTCTCAAACTTTTTTAGTTCAGGATTTACTAAAGATTCCCTATTTTTGTGTGATCATTAAAAATCAACTGAGAATAATTATAATTATTAAAAACATTGCTAGTACAATAATAAAGCGCTAATCACACACTGTATTTTAATATGTCCCATAACTTCAACACATTTAATCATGAAACCTGCAGAATACTAAAAAGAAGGCCTTGACATGGCCGAGGGGTTAGCATGCCCGAACTGTGAAGCCAATCATTTATGGTTTGGTTTTTACTTTGTGTGCGCTATGAGAATGACGTTAAAATCCTAGTATTCGGTCAGGCAAGAGTGGTCTGAGAATTGACAATGACTGCTGTTGACTAGCTGTTTTCTCTCTACTCTATGGCTCTTGTGTACCTTTATGCTAAAATCTGAAATAAACTAAAAAAACAAAAAGGGGATTGGTTTTATTGTAGATAACTAGAAAGCAAAGAGGTTTTTTGATTAAGTAACCCTTATTGAATATATTATCATTTGCGAACCATAAAAAAATAAAGTTCAAAGATATTTTTACGTATTTTTAACTCCTTCGCATCCTCGCACTCGCGTAGATATTTTTTCAAATCTCTGAGGGGTCGCCCCCCACAGTTTGAGAATACTTGTACTACACAATACCTTGATAAGGATAGCCCAAGATATAAAATTGGAATTTTTTTAGAAGTCGTTTTATATTTCCAGTAACATTCTCATGCTTTAAGTATAAACTATCCGCAGATATAACGAAAAATAATGTCTAATAAGTCTTAACATAATTATGCGTAGTCTAAAATTAAGTCACATATAATTTAACTGATATATAAGGAACATAAAACGTTGGTAAGCTAGTGAAACATGCGCAGAAAAATCTGATATCCCGATCTATCATAGAAGAGTGAGTTAAGAGAACTGGCAACTCCATTAATGTAACCTTTAGCTCTTGCAATTAATTTAACTGAAGAATTAAATTGTTCATCCTTATTTAGCAATGAAAATTTGTAACATAAGTAACCAGCACTTCAATTCTAATGTATTTAAAAGAGTAAGTGAAACTATTTTTTTATATTTATTACTTCTATAATTCTTCTTATTAATCTGCATGTAAGAATTAGGGCAACAGCATAACAGGTCCCAGAAGAGTTTTTAGTACAACTGTGCAAAGAAATATATACTCACAAATTCAGTCACTACAGCCAGCTATTATATTAAAAATGTATATGACAGATTCTCTCGGATACGACAGATGCAAATGGAAGATACACTAATATGAGTTGGTATAAGGTTTTTATTTTGCAGTGACTCCAGTATTTGTACAGGGTCATAATAAAGACAAAATGTTCATGTTTTAAAAACTGCTTGCTCGGGATGCATAATTTCACGAGGAAAGTGTGATAACAATACAGGGTGCTTCATTGCGTAGCATACTGCGAAAATCAATGAATAGTATCCAAAACAGATGATGATTACAATAGTGTCACTTATGTATAGACCAAGTGACAGTGGAGCACTCTCTGTGATCTTGAATCGACTTGTACTATGTCCATACTTTCTTAAATAGAATTTATTATTGTTTGCTTGAAGTAAAGCACAAAGCTGCACAATGGCTATCTGTGCTCAGTTCACCACTGGTATCGAAACCCGGTTTCTAGCGTTGTAAGTCCGCAGACATACCGCTGTGCCACTGGGAGCGGAGCTTTCACATATTGTTACTTTGCCACTGGGGCACTTATCATCGTTAATGTGCTTCTGATAAAATATTGTTCCTTTTGGGCATTTAGTTTAAGCTATAGCAATTTTCAATATAAGGCTTTCTTTATAATTACTTTTTTTATTAGTAATTAGTCATTCGTATATAACATGACAAGAGCGTAAGTACAAAAAATGAAAAATAAACAACAATAAAAGAAAAGAAGAAGAGAACACTAACATGAACCCACTGAAACACTCTTAATATCAAAATACCGAGACGAGTTTTTAAAAATGATTTTATTTTTTTGTCTCTAAGGTTAACTTTGATATTATTGAAGTGGTTGTTTGCAGTAAAGCACAAACCCGGTTTCTTGCGTTGTAAGTCCGCAGACATAGCGCTGTGCCACTAGGGGGCATTATTGAAAGGACAGATAATTTTCTGTTTTTTTAGAAATAGAATATGGTATTTGTTTTTCCTATAAGTAATAACGTAACTATGAATAATTATGAGTAGCTTTACTCTGGCAATTGACATTTCCAGACTTTCGTTAATTTCCTTTGCAAATGTCAGCGGAAACGTTTTAGTTTGATTAATGTTACGTAAATAGCATTATGTGTGTTAACCGCTGAGATCAAGGATGGAAAGGAACATGATAATATTTATTAGCAATTTGTAGAAAAGAACTATTATGAAAAGCGTTATTCTTTTCAAACAAACATTTATTTATTTTTATTTTTAGCCGCGGCATAGCGGCTCATAGAATGGCTCTCAGTTGTTTTTTTTTTTTTTCAAGTACGAACTTTTAACTCATGGCTCCTTCTCTTGACCGATTCGAAATCTAATTACAGCCGCGACTATTGAGGATTCCCTCTTGTTTTATGAGAAGTAAATATACGTTTGAGCAAACGATGTTTGATCTAGTTACAGTTAATACCAGCAAATCTTTCCTCTAAAGTAGTAACTCGAGTATAAACTCAAAATATTCAAACTATGACATTTAGCTAGTAATCGCAATTTATTTCCAAAGACAATGAATTGTCGTAATAAAAACAGCGTTATTTGTTTAAAGACATTTCGTAAGGTACAAAAACAACGTGAAGGTGTGCTGTTTATGTAAAGAAGAAGAAAAAAAATTGGGGCAAACTCCTACTTCTAACCAATTATCAATTAAACAAGAAACAATTCCAATGAATCCACAACGAAATCAAATTGCCACTTTGTTTGAATATTTGATACGATGAGGTATGGGCGTGGTTACATAATTAGTGGTGGAAAAATAGCATCGGAAATATAGTTAGATGTGCACAGACTTAAAAATACAAGTTTTTTTTTACTGTATTATTTATGGAGCTATACACAAAGAAGTAAATCGATACGATTTATAAATACTAAGCAGGCTTTTCCGTACCCTATATTTTACAGTTTTATGATAATTGAAAAATATAAGGTCTTTTTATGGAATTTCTTTTTATCAACCGCCCTAGAAACCGAAGATACACTGCCACAATGACTCTGAAGCCATTATGTCTGTCGTGAGAAATAATAGTTGAGGTTTCCCGTTACTTTCCTCAACGGATGCAGCTTATTGTTCGAGATATCTATGCTTCATAAAAAAAAGAAGAAAAAAAAACGAAAAAAAAGAGAGTGAGTGAGAGCGTATTGTCACGGCAATGGGAAGCAAACAACCTCGAATCAATAGTCCAATGGGCCACCCCCGGCCTATGAACGTTTTTGAGAGTTAATAATAAGGGACGTGAGAAATCACCAGTAAAATCCTACTCTTACAGCTTAGTTTTAATGAGCTCATTCATTATCTACATTTTACAAACGTAAATATTCCTCTTGGTTAACACTAAATAACATGAAGATCCTGAGATAAAACCCTTCTCTTGAGATTTAATCATACTAATCCCATTTGTCGTTATCTAAAGTTTACATTATAAACATTTCTCACGCTGACAATAAATAGTATAAACATTCCTATTTAAAATACAACTGTTTCGAATTAATTCTAATAAATTAGTCTGCCAATAAATTCATCTAGTATCTATATTTTCATTTATAATTATAATGAAACTTTCGAAATTTGAGCCATACAGAGTCACAAATAATAAGTCAGTTTTTTACATAAACATGCGTGTCATAGAAAATGCCATTTTTAATTATAGATTTTTTTTGTAATTAAATGTTTTTAAATTATGTTGATTGATATCCATTAATTCTGTTGGTAACGGTGACCAAACAGCCTGTCAGAAATCATAAATGTATCATCAGACACCAGATGGTGATTTATTTCTCACTAATTGTTTGCATATCATCGATTTGATTTTGTTTTCTAATTGTTGAGGCGTGGCCTAGTGGTTATGTACCTTGCATATAAAGTTGAGGGCTTATGTTTCACGTTCCAATGCTTTTCGCATTTTGGGGCTTGATCACCCTGTAACATAGCCCTTGTATAGCTGTACGCCAAAATTATAAACAAACTCTTTCATTGCTGAAGTATAAATAGTACCAGATGTAGTTCCGCAGGTTCTCCGAAAGTGTTATGTTTGGAGAGTAAGTAAAACCAAAATGAAGAGTAACAAATATCTTTATTTCTTGTTTTTAAAGTTCATATGTCATGCTTTGTTGTAGCCTACAAAGCGCATAATTTTTCTCGTGATTCATGGCATGAGTACATTTTACTGACGTCACGACAGTAAAAATTACAAAGTTAGGCTTTCCTTATGTGACGTCATTTTAGTATCTACTGACTGACTGACTGACAGACAACACAATAGTGGTGCAAGTGGTTAAAACAAGTAACCCATTCACGCCGCCTACGGCCCCCTCTTTCGGGAAATTAAAGGTGTCTATTTGGTGAAAAATAACTTACTGAAAGTTGTAGTTACTGAATAATTTAATTTAATTTGTAGCGACTTTTTGTAATTCTTTGAACACGATTACTTGGTTGTGAAACATTGAGAGTTTATCCTATAACTACAACTCAGGAATACAAAGCATATAATTGAATTGGTCAAATTGATTGCTCGAAATGAACGAGTTCATACAAAATGTTTGTAATATTCCCGAAGAAATTCCCCTCACGATTTTGAGACGAAAATATCTAGACTGGACGTTTGGAAAATGAACCTTGAGTACGTCAGCGTTTGGAATGTGAATCTTGTGAAATAAATTTTCTCGCTGAAGATTGTACGGGTTCCGCATTTCGATAGTTGTTTGAAGATCCTGAACTATTGTGTGAGACTTTTCATGTCATAAGAAATTTCAAATAAATTGCTTAAAATATGCTAGGAATTTGTTATGCTTAGCTAAATCAAATATTAAAAATGATATGGTTAAATGCTCTAAGTTATAGGAAGTGTTACTTTTATGAAAAGTTTGGTTCTGATTAAGAATGAGGCCATAATAATTAAGGTAAGGCACACATAAATAGACTGTTGCGTGTGTAAAATTCTAATCAAGTGCAAGATGAAAGTTTTCCTGAGTCTTTGTTTTCTTGTTTTTGACCAAAAGTTTTGTAATGTACTAAATGGCTACAAGAAGAAATTGATTCAGGATAAAACGATTCTTATCGTATTGTGAAAAATCGTTACTTAGATATCAACATTGTTTACTGATCAAGGTCTGCGGATCAAGGTCTAAGTTTCGTGTCGCGACGCCACTGAATAAATACACTTTTCTCTCTAGTTGATTATAAGAGTGACAGTTAATCCTGTTATTTAGTTCTAAGCCAGACAAAACCCTTGTGGCGACGGATGCTGCATGTTTTTCCTCTAATCAGAGGTTCACAATTAGGGACAGTCATACCTTAATTCTAGCTGTTTCTCACCTGGATACATACGCATAAAGTGTCTTTCAGGTTGAAAACTTCAACCTGCTAGACGCCTATCTGCGCTAGCTGTCCCTAATTTTGAAGTGATAGACTAGAGGAAGGCAGCTAGTCAATACATTCCCAATGCTAACTCGTGGACTATGTTAATAAAATAGTGGGATTGACCATCACATTATATCATCTCCACCTATGAAAGGGCGAGCAGCATATTTGGTGACGGGATTCGATCCTGCGACCCGCGTATTGCCCTAATTACCAAACCAATTTCAATTGGAATTCCAACGAATAGAAACGAAGTTAAATATTTAAGGAGTGAAACGTTTGCACTTTTTAAATTTCTTCTTTTTTTTTATAAAGAATATTATTCACTATAAGCAAACTGCCTTTTTTTATTTGTCATGAGTTTTTTTGCCATTAATAACAAGGCATTCAAGAACTCTTAGTATAATACCTTTTGATTCAGATGCTACAGTTAAATTTTAATGCTTTGATGTGTTTAGGCGCTTTAATAACGAGTTATTGAACAAGTTGTAGTGTAATCCTTTCTACTTCAAACGTTAAAGTTAAGTCCTAGTACGTTAACAACGTCTAAATTCGAAATACTATTAAGAAGACAGCGAAAGGAATGTGTCTAACATACACGCCAACTCCAATTTCAGTAATATAAAAGACGCTATAAATAGCCGTTTCTTTCTAATCTATATTATTATACTTTTGTGACAACTTCCAACCAGTTTTAGCTAGTCTGATAAAAGCAGTTAAGTTTACGCTTGTTACTTGATTGTAGCACACATTTTCTTATCCCCGTCCCACCAAACATGCTCGCCCTTTCAGCTGTGGGGGTGTTATAATGTGACTATGAATCCCACTATTCGTTGGTAAAAGAGTAGCCCAAGAGTGGGTGGTGGGTGGTGATTAATAGCTGCCATCTCTCTAGTCTTTCACTGCTAAAATAGGGACGGCTAGCACAGATAGCCCTCTTGTAGCTTTGCGCGAAATTCAAATCAAACCACATTTTGTTGCCTATTAAACAGTTATTTTTATTTCACCTATCAAACTAAATACTTAATACTAAGGTTATCTTAAGATATAGTTATCCCTATGTAATCATATTTATTAAGTTCCGGTTAGACATGAAAAATAGTCAACGCATTAAAAATAGCTATTAATAAAACATCATCTCTCAATGAAATAGTAAAGTTATGTAGATCACCTCCGTGAAAATAGATCTGACGTTTTATTAATTTACTGTTGTATTTGATCGCGAGCGAATATTTAGAAATATGTTTTCTTTCTCATCTCCTTTCATTTTACAAAGAGGAGGTGGTTATTTTTTTAAAAAAAAAACAACAACTATCATTTAATGAAATGCACAAGGAGTGGGTGTTTGTATTATTTAAAAGAAATATTTATCATACCTTTATCTGAATTAGACCGTAATATTAGGACTTAAAATACACGATGCATAGTAAGTATGTGCCATTGCATTGAGCAGGATTATTCTAAGACTTCGATTTTTGATGTAGCAAAGCAGTTAAGTCTTCCTCTATAATTATCTGTCAATGTTTTGTTGTTTATTCTTATAATACTATATTCAAACGATTCAATAACTTTTGTGACATATTGCTAACATCATTACAACGGGCTTGTTTAAACCTAAACCTGGTTTAGGTATCATCAACGAATTTGTAGATTGATTAAATAATTAACTATGATTATAATCACATAGGAGGGAACAGAAATGCCAGATTCAGATTCAACGACACTGAAAACTCAGACTCTCAGCGTGCCTTGGTGGCCTGATCGGTGCATTTTGACCCACCTCTTGGTAGCCCCTCGATATGTCATTTAGATAAGGACATCCTGAGTCCGCCTGTAAAGTTTGGTCCTGCAAGCTTCAAAACTGTGAAAGGAGGTCGTGGTCAAACAAATAAACAAATTATACACTACGGAATAGGTTACATTTAGCCATTGGTCCTACAATCTTTGATAATAATATTATGAAAACATTTTCTCACAAATTAACATAATACTTACGGATTATGCATTTTTTTTCTCCTTAACCTTACATAATCGTTATGCTCAGTTAATTATTTCTGCGTTAAGATCGTTGACTCAGTTCAACTCAAGTAATTAATGTAGTCAATACCAAATATAAATAACTTTCTTCATAAGGAATGTATATAGTCCAACATAAGTCCAAGCACTTAACCTTTCACACTTATAATTTTATTCAATTCCACCAAAAGTTATGCTGAGTTAATCGTTTACCACAGTGAGATCGTTGACTCAGTATAAATCACATAATTAATATAATCGCTTCAGGGTATAAGTAATTTTCTTTAACTTAACATTAAATACTCCAATTCAAATCTAAGCATTTATCTCATCATAAAGACGTAATATTTTGTAAGTTGTATCTAAATTTCCTCAAATTCTACGCTAACATTTTAGGATTATTTTCCCGATGTTAAGAAATATTCATCTTTGATTTGTTCTCTTCATAAACCCCCCTTTCAAATCTGGCTTTGTTATTGTTCTGTGGAAACTACCAGAAACTTGACACATACTAACTAAATGGGTTAACGGTAAGTTTGCGGACTTACAATGCAAAAATTCGGGGTTCGATTCCTCGTGGTAAACAAAGTGCAGATAGCTTATTGTGTAGTCTTGCACTAAAACAAACAAACACTAAATAAGAAGGAGGTTAATATGTGTATATTTTTATTATTAAATATTAATAAATACATTAGTCAAATGTGATAAGCATGGTACATGAAGCTTTACATGTGACAATTCTGCTTTAGTGCTTAGTTATTAGCTACGTTGGTCCACCCTTATTAGCTGTTCTTGGGATAATGATCAGAAACTATTAGCGGCGAGGATAACTGATGACCTAAGGCAGAACGGTCATAGAAGCTTTTTTATGTTTTTTTTATATAGTTCAACATAAGTCCAAGCACTTAACCTTTCACTCTTATAAATTTTATTCAATTCCACCAAAGTTATGCCGAGTTAATCGTTTACCAGAGTGAGATAATAATTATTAATAATTGTCATTTGTATTGAATATGTTTATCAACTCTTCTGGTAGAAGTTATTAAATAAGTACATAAAAACTGTATATGTGAAGGGAATTAAACTGTTGGAGCTTCCACATATTGTTACTTTAAAAGTATTTAAAAGATAAGAAACTTCTTTCATTTACATAGGAGAATTCATGACGTTAGAAAAACACGTACGTTCAGGAAGTCTTGATAGAAATGAATACAAATCATTTCATAACGTCACTAAACTCCCTCAGGAGAATGATATCATTTTGAAATTTCTTGTTTTGATACTTTTTAGGTCTGTTTGTTATAAATTTCGCGCAAAGCTACATAAGGGCTATCTGCACTAGCCGTCCCTAATTTAGCAGGGTAAGACTAGAGGGAAGGCACCTAGTCATCACCACCCACCGCCAGCTGTTGGGCTACTCTTTTACTAACGAATACTGGGTAAAACTATAACATTATAACGCCCCCCCCGGCTGAAAGGGCGAGCATGTTTGGTGGGACGGTGATTCGAACCCGCGACCCGCACATTGTGAGTCGAGCGCTTTAACCACCTGACCATGCCGGGCCACCTTTTTAGGAGTGTATTTATTTGAATTTTTGGGGGAAGAATTACCATGACATGAGTTTAACGGTAAACAGTTGTTTTTCATACTTTCTGGACTTTGTGATGGAATCAGCCAAAAATGAATTACATAAATTATTGGTTTTCAAAAACACATAGTCCTACAAAAACTTCTGTAACAGAGTGTTTAACGCAAAAAGCCAGACCAATAGAAATTTAGGAAATTTCTCATATTCTTTCCTTTTCGGGTGACCCCCCCACCCAGTGGCACAGCGGTATGTCTGCG
>NW_013666480.1:360991-373871 GCF_000517525.1 Limulus polyphemus
TCACCGAGAGTTTTGGCTCAACCGATTGCAGCCAACTGTTGAGCATGGTAATTTCAGCGTGGTGGTTTGGGGAGCTGTTTGGGTTGGTGGGAGATCGAGCTTAGTGGAGTGCGTTGGCAACATAAATTTTGTGAAATACTTCGAAATATTGGAGGAAGGACTCTTGCCACTTTATTCCTCGGGTTTCGTGGACAAGAACACAACGTTGTTCCAGGAAGATGGAGCACCGTGTCACACTGCTAGAAACACCCAAAAGTGGCAGGAAGAAGATGGTATCCAGAAGTTGTCTTGGCCGAGCCAATCTATTGACATGAACCCCGTCGAAAACCTCTGGACCATACTCAACCGGCAAGTCAAGAAACAACAAAAAAAGCCAACTTGGAAGAGCGATCTACTCGAAGTTTTGAAGCGAGAGTGGGCGAAAATCCCACAATCTAAAATTGACGAGATGATTCTCACGATGCCCCAAAGGATCAACGAACTCCAAATATAGGCTTTAGAAATAGTTTATAAATGCTTTTATTCTTATGTGTATGTTTGTCTGTTCGCAAGTTATCACTATATCTATACAAGAATCTTGGGAAATGTGAAAGACTAAAACAAATATTTTTTTTACGAATGCATAATAAAATATATTTTTTGCTCTCGTTTCTTCCAGAAGAATTTACATATACATGACTGTCTAGTACGTTTTACAATCCGTCAGTTGCTTTTGAGATTTTGCTGTTTAGTTACCGAAAATGTACCCCACACCCCGGCAAAGGAGCTTTAATGAGGTTAAAATGAAATATTTGTTTAGAAAATGATAGGAAACAGCTTGCTTTAAGTAATCTTTATTATCAACTTGTATGTTACAATATTGGGCTAAAACATTATAATATATGCATTTATTCTTGTAATACACGCTTTGTTTTCATTTTACGATTTTATTCATGGATAATGAACCTCCATCGAAACTAGTTTAACATAAAATTTCTTCAGAAATCTATGTATACTCCTTAAATATTTTCTGTCTGGAATTTCATCAGGGTTAGCAAAACAGTTAAACAATATTCAAGCAAGAGAATAATCTGATAATAAAAGGATTAAACAACATTTAATGCGAATGAAAGCAGAAAGTTATTTTGAGATTGAGTCATTGTAACATAGGGCAAAAGTTAGTTCACTTTGCATACATTGCGAAGTATTCAGTAATTCGCTACAAACATCACATCACAGAGGTGAGATGAAATCTTATACGAAATTTCAAGATACTGCATTTTTTATCTGTCTTTGCTTAAAGTATTAATAAAGCAAGTTGAATTTAGAACAAGAAATATAGGTTGCATTTAAAATAGAACTCTGTATTTTATTGTTTATGACGCTCTAACAATTTAAGATTGTTTGTTTTGGATATTCGCGCATAGCTACACTAGGGATCTCTATGCAAGCCATCTCTAATTGTGGACTGATAGACTAGAGGGAGTGCAACTAGGCAACAGCATCTACCTCTAACTCTATGGCTTTCCTAATCAAATAGCGGATTTGATCATCTCCATTAGTGAGCTCTCAACCCTAAAGTCCAGAGCGCTATTTTGCGGCAAGGGGACGTAAACCGCGAATTATCGAATTTATATTCCTTCACGCTAACTATTAAACCACGATGAGCCCAAATTTAAGATAAAGATACTTTTCTTCTTGGTGTTTTTTGACAGATATTAAACACAGTTTTAAAGATTTTATAGAATAATAATTTGTTGTCTTCTCTCAGTGATTTCTTGATTGTTAAGGTGCAACAATCATGTGGCATTGTAGCATTTTTAATTTTCTCTCTGAAATTAAATAACAATTGGAAATACTATAAGCACAAGCACAGTGTACCTGTTTCGCACACAAAGACTTACACATTCACATAAACACATAAATGTTACATACATAATATAAAAACTTTTAAAGACTTGTGTTTCAAACGACAAAGAATATAATATTCTTTGAAATTACATTGAATTGATGAGAGAATTACTTGAAGTGCTTTAAAGAAACCATAAATTAAATCAGCCTACAACCATCTAGACCAGTGAACAAGGGAAAGCCATTATAAGGACTTAGTCAGTATCAGCTTTCAGGGATTATACAGCTGTGAAAGAACAACTTGCTTGTAAAGGATGTAATACACAACACTAGATGCAGACAGGAAACTATAGATTTGAAATTCTCTTGTTAAATACGTCTAATTGCTCAGGACTATTGTTCAATGAAATACTGATATCTGAAGGGCATGTAGATTATTAGCTGAATATTTTTATATATTATCCATTATCTGAAAAATGTTTTTACTGTATATTTCTGACAATTCACTATCATGTCGGAAAGTATAATTCAAAATCCCTTGGGCCGAAACATGTGGATAAAAATTTATATTAATTATCAAAACATTTCGTAATAACAATATCAAGTTGTTATGTTAGATGTCTTATGGATATTAATTAATATATTGTTCATTCATGATGTCAAGAAAACATGTAGGTTCAGAAAATCAATTTAAGATAAAAGTACAAAATCCTATACCCCAAGCGCTTTCGAGAGGTGGACCTTTCTTTATCAGCGCATGTATATAATGTTTACTACATAATTTTATAAAGTTCGTAACATTTAGTAATTAAACAAAACTAAATATTTTGCATTGTTAAACCTCATTTAATATAAAGTCATCTAATACGTAGTTACTAACAACAACAACCTATTTAAAACTGCGTTATTTAATGTTAATAGTATAATAACAGTATTTTACATAGATGAATGTTATACGTAGTTACTAACAACAACCACCTATTTAAAACTTTGTTATTTAATGTTAACAGTATAAAAACAGTATTTTACATAGATGAATATTATACGTAGTTACTAACAACAACCACCTATTTAAAATTGCGTTATTTAATGTTAATAGTATAATAACAGTATTTTACTCAGATGAATGTTATACGTAGTTAATAACAACAACCACCTATTTAAAACTGTTATTTAATGTTAATAGTATAATAACAGTATTTTACTCAGATAAATGTTATACGTAGTTAATAACAACAACCACCAATTTAAAACTGTGTTATTTAATGTTAATAGTATAATAACAGTATTTTACATAGATTAATCTTATTGGTTTCTTGTAGGGATAAAACAAAAATTTGTAAGTGATCAACATATTTTTTTATTTTACGTTGGTTTGAAACTTTCTGGTTAATGTCCAGTAAATATTGTTCAGAATAACGTGTTGATGTGACCGATCAACTGGAACATAAAGACTTCATCCACGACATGTGCTTTCTAAGAAAGATAAATTCTTCGAACTTACAAATTTTCCTCACAATATATTAAACCATGAAAATCTTACTAAAGATATTTTTCTTCCCAGAAGTATTTTATCATATCTATATTAATCTATCATAGTCTTATTGACAAGTTTTCCCCTTGAACATCTGTTTTACAAACACACACATTAATCCACAAAGCTTTATTGGCAGGATTTTTCCTTCCAGACCTGTTTTACCATGTGTGCATTAATCCATAAAAGCTTTATTGAGGATATTTTACACCCTCGATTAGTTTTAATAGTTGGTATTTTTAAAATACAGTACACTAACTTTATATATTTAAAAATCGATGTGTTTTAATGTTTGGTATTTTTAACATACAGTACACTGATTTTATATATTTCAAAATCGATTAGTTTTAATAGTTGGTATTTTTAAAATACTGTACATTAACTTTATATATTTAAAAATCGATTTGTTTTAATGTTTGGTATTTTTAAAATACAGTACACTAACTTTATATATTTAAAAATCGATTTGTTTTAGTGTTTGGTATTTTTAAAATACAGTACTCTGATTTTATATATTTAAAAATCGATTTGTTTTAATGTTTGGTATCTTTAAAATACAGTACACTAACTTTATATATTTAAAAATCGATTTGTTCTGAAAATACAAAATCTTTGAATAGGCATTAGCAATTAAAAATGGCCCGGCATGGCCAGGTGGATAAGGCGCTCGACTCGCAATCTGAGGGTCGCGGGTTCGAATCCCCGTCCCACCAAACATGCTCGCCCTTTCAACCGTGGGGGCGTTATAATGTGACGGTCAATCCCACTATTCGTTGGTAAAAGAGTAGCCCAAGAGTTGGCGGAGGGTGGTGATGACTAGCTGCCTTCCCTCTAGTCTTACGCTGCTAAATTAGGGACGGCTAGCGCAGATAGCCCTCGTGTAGCTTTGCGCGAAATTCAAAAACAAACAAACAAACAATTAATAATGTGATAGTTCCGGACATTGATATTTATTTATGCAGATGTTCTTATAAAAAAGTAAAGAAAACAATTAATAATGATGCACAACATGTACACATGTATCTAAACTTTCTGTTTAATAATGAATTTATAAGATTAAGTATACGTTTTGAAACACTGAAGGATTCGTAAAAATTATAAATTATTTCATATAGATTTTTCTAACTCATACCATTAAGTATTTGTTAGATTTATAGTTTGTAGATGTAACTTTCGAAACTGATAAACGTTTCTGACTAAATGTTTTAATGGCTTTCTTTGGATTTTTTTTTTTGCAGAACATTTTCCCTCAAGTTTATATGTACTATTCCCATGCTCATTATTGGCAATGACAGCGAGTGTCACTTACGGCTTGTGAAATAATGAGTCTAAAAGCATCCCTAAAACTTTTACCGATTTCGGTCACTAGAGAATGCTTATATTTTGCAAATGTAATGGTGTTTGGTACATTGTGTTTTTCTGTTGCTGTACCGATCTTTTTAACATAGTCTAACCCGATCTTCTTTCTTTGTAAACGGCTCATAGACGCAATTAATCAATTAACAAACACAGATTTCAAATAGATTTTCTGTTGAGTAAACACTTTGTTTACCAATTAGATCCTGCCTTAGCTGACGGAACATCGTGATTTATTAACAGGAGATTATGGTCGAAAATATATTTAACAGTAGAGCTGCGTGTATGACGATTTAATACATTCTAATCTTTATACGTTTTAATTATTGCGGCGTTCGGAATTGTGAAATTACGTAACTCAACCACTTCATTGTATAAAACTGTTTTCAATCCGGCGTGGCCTGGTGGTTAGCTTGCCGAGTTACGGATCATAATGTCTGAGGTTCGAGCCCACAATACGCCCCTGAACACGATCCACACTTTCAGCAGTGGGCGCTTTATAAAAGTGATAGTCATGCTCATGTTTGAAAAAGAATAGTCGCGTAGATGGTTTTAACTGTTTAACTGCCCTCCATTTGGTCAGCAGTTCTAATATAGGGACGGTGCTCTTTAAGTTAAATATGCTAAGTCCAGAATCAGTTTCACAAATTCATTCATATGTTGTCGTTTGTACTAATCTATACTTAGCTCACTTTTTAGCATAACCTTTTAATAATTAATTGTTGAACGTCTCTTATATAAACTTAGTGTGAGCTTAATGATCAGTTTTAGTATCACGTTGTTATTATCGCATGTGCTACATTTTTTAGTTTTATAATTTGTACAAACCTTCGAGAGTTTGAAAAAAGAAACTTTTCCATAGTTTGTAACATATACCCCCCCTCTCTCTCATCTATATATATATATATATACATATACTGTAACTATTGGCTCGTTCTTAAAAGTCCTCAGTTTATTCTTTTATTCATTTGAAGAATAATGAACATACACCTCACGTTCACAAACAACGTGGTTAATAATACATCCACTCGTGCAATATAATTACAAGGACCGCAGTAGCCACATTAGATCTTTAAAAAATGTTCTAATTCTCGAGTTCTTCTTTTGCAATGATGATTGGACACATGACCGTAAACTGCATCAAATTCGTTTGAGACTACAGTTTTGGTGCCAAATTTTTAGATAAAAAAACCTAGAAAAATAAAAGTTTGCCTCTTAAGAAGAACTGACACTCATCACGTTATCTCAAGGCAACTTATAGCTGAGGAAATTGTAACTAGTTTTATTAGACAGAACATTCTTTGTGAGGATTTTTACTTTAAAACCGAAGGACTTAAAGGGAAGTTTTTATTTTGTTACATGCAAAATCAGCCAACTGACAAATTAGGCAAAAATTTCTTTATCGTGGATTTAAAAACTCTCAACCTCTAGAAAAAAAATGATGATACCAGCTTCCCCATAGGTTCGTCACCTCTTCTCAGAAAAAAGAATGACTCAAAAATAGCCGGTATCAGTGTTAAGACATTGAATAATGTTATTATTCACTATTTAGAATGTTTCTAGCAAACCTTATTGAGATAATGTAGGTTTAGGAAAAGATTAGCAGTTAGTTTAGTTAGGTTGCTTTAAAAACGACCTTAGGAGTCCTCAAAGGATAACAAAATATAATTTAATGCAAGACGTTTAAGAACTTGGAACTTAACTTATGAGAGTTTAGTTTTCGCGACTCCCATTTTAAAAGTGTTTAATCTGTTCTTCGTGTTTATTGTAGTATTTTGACTAAAATTACAATTCGATTCGGATAAAAAAACGTTATCGCGGTTCGCTTGTAAATATTTTATATATTTGAAGAATATGTATAATTTGTCGGCTCTTAACACATAACTAAAATAATCGCAATTGTTTAAATATTCCTTATAATCTACTAAGGCTATGATTGGAACTAATGTCGAAAATGAATTTGCCAGAATATTCTTTCGCTACTTCTCTGACGTCATTACTATTCAAAAGTTTTTTATTTTGCCATCCTAGATGGCGACTGTGTAGAATTGATATTCAAATCCTGCGTTTTTGTACTTGCATGTTTGTAGAACACTCGTTACGGCAGATGTGAAACTGAAAAGTACTTTGTTGTTTTCTCTAACTGTTAATAATAAGCATATAAATAAATCTGAATAGATATAACGTAATTATCTCATTAACATCCTCCTTAATGGATTGAAGACTGCTTCGAACCCACAGCAAAACGTACTTTCTTCTCATAGCAAAATGTGTTCAGAAGAATTCAAATAAACAGCAGCGTTGTTTGATAGAAGTATAATAAATCAAAATAATGTAGGTGTTAATCAAAACCTGTTATTATTTTAATATTGCCCTGATAGCAAACAATCACCAAAACTCTTTCTCTCTATATATGTATACAAAATAAACCAAAAATAAGCAGAATTCGTGATGACAAGTTTTCGTTACAAATGGTCTTAATTTTGCAATATTTTATAATGAATGACTTGTATCAAATAAAAATAAACAACATCAAAAAGTATTCGTGGAGTAAAGAGTTCTCGGCTATTTTTTATAAGAGATTTATTTTTTGTCTACATAAGGCAAAAGAGAACTAAATTACTGTTTCGATCGATTTGAAATCTCAACATATTCACAGCGTGATCACAAGTAAATAGACATCACCTTTTCAGAAAAAATGAAATTTTTCAGTCATATTCACATAAATTGATATATTTATAATTTAATTAATATCTAGTAGATCTTCCTTTCGCTTCGTTTGAAAGAACGACATAACTATACGTAAAATAGGACAAAGGTTCTCACATCTCATTTATAAACTATTTCTTCTATATCTAAGAAGAGAAAAACAGGCCTAGATTAGCGCTATGATTATTTTGGAATATCAGTATACATAAGTACAGTTTTTGTTTGTTTGAAGTTAAGCACAAAGCTAAACAATGAGCTATCTGTGCTCTGCCCACCACTGGTATCGAAAGCCGGTTTTTAGCAGTATAAGTCCACAGACATGCCGCTGTGCCACTGGGGAGGCATATAAGTACAGTCTTCCCCTATATTGCATATATTTTTGTTTTTTCCACGAACCATAACTATTGATTACGTCTACTTTGTTTTCTTTCCATTTCTTTCAAGCTGCAATCAGAATGCTTAATAATAATAGGCCAAATACAATAATATATTTTCAAAGAGATATTAAATTAATTTTTGGTTGTGTTTCAAATTTTTGAAATGACCAGTTAAACTTAATTATATTGTTAAATAATTTAAATGTATACGTGGCAACGTTTTAATACACTTCCTATAAATAATAGATTGTCATAACGAATATATATAAACTTGTCACCTTTGATTATTTTGGACATCGTTCATTTGATTAATTAGTAGTATAAAGACAAGACCGTGTGTATTTCTAGCTTTTAAACTAGATTTCATGAAATATTCTTAGAGCATAAAACGTAATTCTGTAAGAATCACTATATATATATATGTATATACAAGGTAAATATCTGCACTAAAAATAACTATAAATGTCCAGTGATCATGTTAAAGAAAAAGACAATAAAATGTGAGCAAACAAATTTTATTAGGAAATAAATTTGCGATGAAATCTGAATAGCTTAAAATATTTTCTAATACTATAACGCATTTCTTAGAGTCGCGTTATATACATTGTTTTTCAAGACATTTTCGTTTAGGTGTCTATAGTTTCAAAGAAGATTTTATAAAAAAAATTAGAAAAAGTAATTACTTTAGTTACTGATTTATCCTTCTTCTTGTTTTCTCAAACATAAACCTTTTTGATTAATTTCGTATCAAATAGTGTGCAAGTTATGAAAACTGGTATTTTTTTGTAAGAATATACATAACCCAAAAGTAGTTTCTTCTGTATTTCTTACAAATACAAGTTTTAGGTTAAAAAAAAAAGAGAAAGAAGTTAAAAGAGATTTCATCATATAAAATGGAAATTACAACCACTTCTTAACAATGGAGGTACGAAAGGCGCAAATTATGGTCTCATAAGGAACTTATGTAAATTGAAGTCATGTGGACAATGTGTGGATAACTGTCATATAACGAACATACAGGTAACAGTCGTGTGAGGAAAGTGGTGGTTATAGTAAGGAACACGAAGATCATAGTTATATCAAAAATGTGTAGAATCGGGTCATACATTGAAATCCCTTTGAGATAGAGTTTAAGATTCAGAGGTAGACTCTTATGTGGAAGCCACACACAAAGTCATATGTCAGAGGTTAAAAACCGGCAAACACACTTTGAAGTACTGTGATAGTCAACCATTCAAACATTAGTTCAACGTGATGAAATTCTCCTACGCACATTGAAAACTACCGCCATACGGAGAACAAACTCTATCTCTGAAACTTAAAAATGTTTAGGTTGCAATCATATAAGAAAAGTGTTGATTGCTGTTGCGTGAGGAGCGTGTATTTTACCAGAACTTTTCTATCGGAATTTCTGGAAACTTTGAACTAATCAATTTAAATGATCACAGGGTAACAATCTGTTTTTTAAACTTATTTTCTTATTTTTTTGTCCATGGGGTTATCCATATGAAGTGCGTGAACGCAGACTTTGTCAGAGTGAAACTAAGATCCAATGACAATAAGAAAATTCTACTATAGTGCACCTTTGTTCTCGTACTCGTGTCTTTGTCTGTCTGTTCATCGATCGTTATATATCATTCGTGGTGCCTAAGATACTTAACAGCTATTACAGAAAGTTGCTATACTCCTTAGAAATTTTGACAGTTAGTTACATCGCCAAATACCATTATGACGTATAAGAACGAGATCAATATTTATACGCTGTATATTGAAAATACATTTTTCGTTTGTGATACTATATATATATTTATGATAACAATATTTTTCTGAAAACACAGTTTTTAAACTAAAACAATACCGTACACAAAATACACCGTCAGTGGCTCAGTTATATGTAATATAAAAATAACTTAGACTTTGAACTACAACGGAAATTAGTAACCAAAGATGTATAATTATTGAGAGTGGTCGATAAATTTCTTAAACAAATATGGATATATATTTAAGAAAGAACATAATTAATAATTTGTCTTTCCTTAAACTAAGAAATTCTGGCTACAGTTCTATTAACCGTTCAGATTTATTTAGACCGAGACTTGGCATACACACACCAGTATCTACTAACATAATATCCTCCACAATAATCTCATTTCTTTGGTAACTTGGTAGGTTTGGTTTGTTTTGAATTTCGCGCAAAGCTACACGAAGGCTATCTGCGCTAGCCGTCCGTAATTTAGCAGTGTAAGACTAGAGAGAAGGCACCTAGTCATCACCACCCACCGCCAACTCTTGGGCTACTCTTTTACCAACGATTAGTGGGATTGACCGTCACTATATAATGCCCCCACGGCTGAAAGGGCGAGCATGTTTGGTTGGAAAGGGATTCGATCCAGCGACCCTCAGATTGCGAGTCGAACGCCCCAACTTGGTAGGACTTATTATTTGGAGATTGAAGCATTCCATAGAGAAATGTCCATATGCATTAATTAATTTCGTTTGAAACTCTCTTCAATTTTAGCAAAATAATAATTAAAAAAAATCTATGAATATGAGTATAGAGGCTTCGACAGATCGTCATTTAAATTAACTACATTAACTTAGGATATCATTCATTGAAATTTGAAAGTTTTAGCGTAAATATTCTAACTGAAGTTTTTACATGAACATCAAAATCCTGAAAAGCAATGGATTATGCAATGATCACCTTTGACCAGATTTTAAGTTTTTGTACACTATTCAGCGATTTTCAGGTACTAATTATATGTATATATATAAGTTTTAATTTTGAACATATTCCCCGTTTAACGTTTCTAAACACTGTAAATAAATATTTTTATAGTAAATATCAAACTCTTAACGAAAATATTTGAATATTTCAGTTAACAATGAATTTTGAGCATAAGAAACAAGATACGTTTAAAAATTGTATAGTGTACCTCAGTTTCAATGGGAAATATTCTTGTTAAAGCAGTTATCTAGTTTTTTAGGACAAATGTTCGTTGTTTTGCAGAACCGAATTTTTGTTTCCTGTTGGACAGTTCTCACGCGGGTTTTACTAATGAAGAAGTTTGTGATGCTCGAGAACTGCTCAACATATGTTACCCTTAATTTTGTGATATATGCCATGATATCTATTTTCAAGACTAGATAAACTTTTCCCGCTTCTTATCTTCTTCTTTCCCCTCTCACTCGTCTGACTGTTTTAGTTATTTTCCATTTCCTGAACTTGCCTATGCATTAATTAATCTTATCTTAACAGAGATTCTTTCGGTCTAATAAAATTTTGTGACAATAAACATTTATGCCTAATTGCCACTCAGAAGTTATGTTTACTTTTGGTTAATTCTTTTGTTTTCTCTTTTTGAATTTTCCTGAAAATTAATAAAAAAAACAACTGAAAATACTCCTCAAATTAAGTCAACGTTTGATAGATATTTTAAACAGTTATTTTTATCAAACAAAAGCTCATCCTGTGAAAAAAAATTCAACTTCTTAATTTTTACTATCCTTATCTGGAACAACTGGAATTTTGGAAATGGTTGTTTAACTTTACAACCAACATAAGTGCTTTGGAAATATTTGATTGATATCTAGGAACATAGGAAAACCTGATTTTTGAAATGAATGTGAGGTAGTGAGAGAAGGCATTGGATTCATAGTGAGTAACACTACGAATAAAGCTACTATATTAGTTACTCTCTAACCAAAGTTCACGCATTTGTGACAAACTATTTTCAAGATGGTCCAAGTTAATTACTTTGCTTGACATCAATGAATACTTGGAATAGAAGAATTCATATTCTTGTTTTCTTGTTAAGCCCAAAGCAATACAATTGATTATTTGCTTTGTACCCACTGCAGGTATCGAAACCCGGTTTTAGCGTTATAAGCCGTCAGACTTTCCGCTGAGCCACTGAGGAGCAAATAAAAATAATATGCTAGCTTTATGAATTTTCTTCTACAACTGTAATTAGCTTGACAAACATTTCAAACTACTACTCAAAGATATATTTTACATATTCTCTTAAGAAATTTAAGAAATACTGATTTTTGTATATAATGAGGGCATCGCCAGATCTAGAAATGTATTACCTGGAGCATTGGTTTGTATATTTTGCCCAGGTATCATTCAACAAATATTTCATTTTGGTATAGTTACTTCTATCTTAAAACTCAAGAACAAGATTTAAAGAAGTAATCGTTGTTCTTAACTTACATACCTGTTAAACAGTGACCGTAGTTACAAACCTTGAACAAGTGGAATGTGATGTGAAAAATCCAGATCTTGGTTGTGAAGACATGGAATTTGTGGATGTTAAAACCGACAATTGGATCTCCAGATGTGAAAAACACTTGTAGACCCGATGATATCTAGCAGTCATCTGAGGCTGCAGTACGTTCAAGCTAGAGAGACATAACATCAGAGCAAGAGCAAGAAGGCTTCGATCCAGTCGTGCTCTCTAGTTGATGCGTCAATTACATGCGCAATGTTTGCTGTACCACGTGACAAGAGCCTTCTGGAAATAAGATCGGAATGTGTATCTACTGCATGGACTCGACTTGAACAACATTTTTCATGGATTATCACTTTTTTTCCATTACACACACATATAGAGTTTTAATTTCATGCTCCTAGGACGTAACACTGTGTTTTCTTCTTTGAGTTTTTACATAAGAGTAGAATAATATGGGAAGTCATAGCTCGTAACAAGTCTAGAAAATAAATTAAAAGTCTTGCTTGTAACTTATTCAGACGAACTAGAAAGTGTTTTCGAGGTAACGAAAATGATTTGTTTTACTCGTGTGACGTCAAATGTGCTACAGTTGTATGGAATTGCCGTTCAGTGTAAATGATGGGTAAAAAAATACCACATTTACATTTTTAACCCTAAGTTATTTCATGTGTACTAAAGAAGAATGCTTTGTTTATTTCAGCAATTGTGATAATTCACAGTGAATACAGTAATGTATGAAATTTCCATTGCATTAATTTCACCCGAAAAGGTTTGCTTGTTTGTAATTAAGCACAAAGTTACACAATGGGCTACCTTTGCTCTGCCCACCACGGGTATCG
>NW_013666480.1:374871-378325 GCF_000517525.1 Limulus polyphemus
CAGCCCTTTTTGTCCTCTCCGATGGACCAGGACGACCCGGATGCTGCTCAGTTGTTTCTTGCCGTGTTTCCTGAACTGCACGATGATTCTGTTGACTGTCGAAAGTGGGATTCCCAAATTCTGCGAAACTTGCCGCTGACTTATTGCACCATCTACTTGACCAACTATCCTTCCTCTAACAAAATCTGACAATTCGAGAGAACCTTGAATTCTAGGCACGTTGTAGCACAAGATAATTAGTGTGCGGACCATTTTCATTTATATAGTGCTCTGTGAACACAAATTAGTTAGCATAAATAAGTTAAATGATGAAAAATTAGGTGGTTATTTACCTGTGACCACTCAGTGTACATGAATAACTTCAGTGTTATCTTTATTGAATGTGTTCATCTTCCAAAAATATAAAATACTGGATTAGTTGTTGTTGTTGTTTTTTACAGTAGGAATCTGTGACTCAGATAATACATTTTTACTGAGTCAGGAAGTCAAGTTCCCATTATGTTTTTTTTATGTTTGGACTTCTTCGATGATACCCCCCCCCCCATGGCACAGCGGAATGTCTGCGGACTTACAACGTTAGAATCCGGGCAGGGCACAGATAGCCCATCGTGTAGCTTCGGGCTTAATTACAAACAAAAACAAATTTTCGATGATAAATTGAACATGACTACTTTTTTACGCAACTAACTTTTATAGCATTTTTTTTTTTTAACATACTCCACTTCTATCTTCTCCTTTTGTAGACGGCTTATAAATGCTTTAGTCGTTTGTAAGGGTGAGCTTGTTTGTTTATAGCTTGCCGCGATATTCGAGGTTAGAATCTCGAGCTTAACGTTTAGTATGCATGAACTAAGATTTCAAATTTTGGTTCTACGTCTTACTGGGTGCCTTCTATGTAATCTTTAGGTTTATACCGAATATTTTCGTTTATAGTCATAATATTTTTTTTCAGAAGCATTTACACATACTTATATGTCTACTACTTTTCACAACCAGCTGGTTTCCTGAGAGATTTTACGACTTGATCGCCCAAAAGTGCACTCCTAGTAGAGAAACTTTAATGGGGATAAAATGGAAAATTTTATTTAGGAAAGAATAGAAACAGCTTGCTTTGAGTAATCGCTATTATCAACATGTATGTTCGCATGTGCGAGTTAACTTTAAAGTTTGTGCGTTTGTTTTTTATGATAAACGTTATTGTGTTTTTAATACTTTGTGCTAGAATAGTACACTTCAGTAAAAATATTTTGAAACAAAATAAATGCACTTATTTTTAATATTGATCCCATTTTCTGCTGGAATTTTTTTAGAGTGAATAAAACCCTCTAATTTTAACAGACACTGCGGAGTATAAAGTGGTTTTCTTCATTTTCTAAAAGAGAGGTGAAATATATTTGGAATTTTAGAATATTATCCTGTTTATCTGATGCCTTTGTTTTTTCTACTTTTTTCTTTTTATTCACAATAAAACATTTGTTAGTTTGTTTGATTTTTTTCTGACACGTTTAAAGAAAATGATATTTCTGTTTACTTTAGAGTTTCTGAACGATTAGTAGACGATACAAACATTTTACTTTTGTTTGTTTGTAATTAAGCACACATCTACACAATGGGCTATCTGTGCTCCGCCCACTACGAGTATCGGAAACGCGGATTCTAACGTTATAAGTCTGCAAACATATCACTGTGCCACTGGGGGGGGGGGGGGCTTACTTTTGTTAAGGAATACGTTATATTATTTTCCACATTCAACCGTTTGATACACTCACACATGATTTAACGTGTTACATATGATCAAAACTATTAAAGGATTTACACTACAGACGGAAAGAGTAAGCTCTGAACTATGAAAGTATTTCCATTTAGTGAGAGAGTTACAGGGATTGGTTTCAAAAGGAACGATAAATTATGTCAGGCTAGATCCATCTAGAACAATGAATAAGTAAATGGCGTTAAACTTAGTCCTAGCTCAAAAACAGAATTATTGAGGATTATATTAAGAGCTGTGAAATAATAACTTCCTTATAAAGAATGCAAAAGGCAACATTAGCTGGAGACAAGCATTGATATTTGTATTTTTTTAGGCACTTTACGCGCACTTGGGTCAGAGGGATATTGATAAGTAAAGATTAAATTCTTAATTTTCTGCTCAGAATAATACATTGGCGTGATAAAAGCACTGTAAAATAAAAACTTCACCTTCAATACACATTTCTAAGAAAGACATAATTTACCAAAGCTAAAGATTCACAAACTATTAATCCACGAAAATCTTACTGTGGTAGTTTTCCGTTCACATCTGCTTTATAATACCTACATAAATACACTGAATAGAATCTTATACTAGAACTGTTAAATATATTTATTTTAATCCACAAAAGCCTTCCTAAGTATGAAAGCCTTTCTAGATCCATTTTACCACTTATTTAGTTTTAAGCAAAATAAACAACTTGGATTATTGCTTTATAGTTAAAAGTAGTTTTTAAGTGACATCCGTCTTAAGAACAAGAATGTATTGGGCTTGGCATTAAAAATAATGACGTCGTAGGTAACTGATACTATTTATGCATGTATTCGTTTAAGTAGTAGCATTAATGTGAGAGGTTTCTTTATTTTAATATCGATGAATGTGTCTAGTTGAGTATTTTGCTGTATCTATCTTTTAATCTTTCTGCGTTGCGTACCTTATTTGCACAACTAACACGTTCGATATTGGCCAATAGCGAGTGTTACTTAAAAGTTGTGACAGAGAGGGCTAAAAAGCGCATTTTAATCCTTTCAATTTTTGTTCCACTTAGTTTAGTTGGGTATATTTGAATTTAATGGTCTGTTCTATACTGTGCATCTCCGTCGCTGTATGAATCTTACTTGTACAAGGTCTTTTGCACTTTTGCAAATCCTGCCTTTTTGGCAAAACTTCAAAGATGACCGTATATGTTTCTATTTTATTGCATTCTTTTTGAGTTTTTGCCAAAACACAAAAGTGTTTTGTTAAAATACGTATATCATCATTAATGTTCACCCATCTTTTATTTGAAAGGAATCTAAAATTTCATATTTAAAATTGGTAGAATAAAACCGTAGATAGGTTAAAATATACCAAAATTAATAAATAGGCTAACAAACATACTTAAGCAATAACAAGTTGAAAAGCAAGTACTTGAATAATTAATTAATTAGTCAAAAATAAGCTTTAAACTAATATTTATTTTGGAAAATATTTTGTTTACCAGATGGATTACAGCTGATCGATATTTTCATCAAGCCAAGTGGTTAGGGTGCTCGACTCGCAATCTGAGGGTCGCGGGTTCGAATCCCCGTCACACCAAACATGCTCGTCCTTTCAGCCGTGGGGAGTTATATGTAACGGTCAATCCCACTATTCGTTGGTAAAAGAGTAGCTCAAGAGTTGGCAGTGGGTAGTGATGACTAGCTGCCTTCCCTCTAGTCTTAC
>NW_013666480.1:379312-394090 GCF_000517525.1 Limulus polyphemus
CAAACAAACAAACAAACAAATTTTATCAATACTTGATGTATTGAAAACCTCAGACACTCACTGTAGGCCTCCGAATAATAAAAATTTTCAAATCGCACTGAAGTTAGTCATGTGTATGCATTTTATGGTCTTATTCCTTTTTTTTTACTGCTGACTTCCTAGTTGCCTTTGAAAAACTCATTTTATTTTTTTCACAGTTTGTAATATATTTATATATACCATTCTATATAAAGTATTTGGTGGCTTGTTCTTAAAAGTTCTAAAACTTTTGAAGAACAAAAACACACAACTTGTGTCTATCTGAAGATCCAGTCATGTAACGTAGACCTTTCTACATGATTATACAAACTCTTCTTTTGCAGCGATTTTTGGTATGCAACCTCTGAAGATGTATTAAGTTTGTGTGAGTCGACAATGTTTCTGGCAAGTTCCTTTTATGTTACAAAAAGTGGCACTTTAACCAGGACAAGAAGAGTTTGACTCTCAAGAAGATCTGACAGTCATCGCCTTTTCTAAAGCAAGCAGCTGATAGCTGAGGAAACTAACAAGCTCTATTAAACCCTTGTAAGGTTTGTTCTTTTATGGTTGAGCGACTCGAAAAGAAGTTTTTTTCGACAACAAAATCAGCGAACTGACAAATTAGATTGGAATTTATTTAGCGTGGATTAAAAAAAAAAAGTCTCACTGTCTAGATATCAGCCTTTTCCATGCATTCAGTTTTGCTTTCCAAAGACAAGAACAAAAACAGTCAATGACACATACGTTTGCCATTATGCGTTATCTATAAAAAAAGTTGTATTTCGAATAAAAAATTTTAAGAATAAGAAACGTCAAGAAAGGCGCGATAATGAATGTTTAAAACCATCATTAGCAGAAAGGTAAGGCATTTATCTATAAACTATAATAGAAAATAAAGTTTAGAACAAACCTTTAAGCAATAGGTTTAACAGTTTGGTATTAATTGATCAAGACTTATATTTTATGCAACATAAATGTTAAGTGTTTTTTTTTTTTACCTGCTCTTCATATTCACTGTACTTTTTCAACTGGTAGTATAATTTGATCTGAATAAAGAAATAACGTTATAGGTGTTCGCTTGCACTTCATATTTTTGAAAACCTCTTTAACTTACTTGTTTTTGATAGAATAGAAACTACTGAAGCACAACTGAAAAAAGCGAAATAATTTAAATCTCTGAATAATGGCTCTGACAGAAACTATAGTCAAAGTACATTTCCAACCGAAAAATAATTTCCGAAAAAGTGCCGCTGTTACGTCTTTGACGTCATCAGTAGTCAAATATTTATTATTTTGCCATATTAAACAGAAATGATATTGAAACCCAGACTATTTGCACTCAAATGCTTGTAGAATACTCCTTAGGGATGAAAAAAATGTGTTGTATTTTCAGTGCAGTCCTTCTTTATATTGCAATAATAACTTTAGAGACAAATGTAAAAGGTGACACAGTGATAAACCTATAACGCTAAAAATTGGGTTTCGATATCAGCAATGACCACAGAAGAGACATCGCATTCTTCTTACTACTAAAAAAAGAAACCAAAAACAAATAGACATAAAGATTTTATTAACAGAATATTTAATGCGAGTGATAAGAGCCCTGTTATCTGAAGTTGGGCGACAAATTATGTTATGTATAACTCGCTCAGACAGCGATATTGGTTTAAAGAGATACAATGAATCACCTTAGTAACAGGAATAGCTCAGAAAAAATTAGAAGAAACACCAAAACTTAGTAAATGATCAAATATAAGTAACACTAGTAAAAAGTACCGAAGCAGTCATTTTCGAAACGCATGTGAAATAAGCAACAATTAATGACATATCGAATTTCTGTAATTGCATTTAGTGGTGATCTTCAGACGTTTTACATCTTTACTGTTCGATTTTTAAGCGTAATCTACATCTCTCGACGACTTTTGGTGATATTCTATGAATATATACATTTTGAAATTAAAACACGGGTGACAGCGTTTCCAGCTTGTGGCAGATGGCTATTTTGACGGAAGATAAGATTGTCAGAACTGTTGAGATTTTGGAAACAAACAAACACAAAGAGCGGCTAATTTTGGTATATCTATGTCTTCTCTGAGAAGGTTATGAGCTCACTGTCAGACAAAGGATCAGTTCAATAGACACCTGAGACAAGGTCCAAGGAAAGAGGGTTGAGTACGTTATGTTAAAACAATTTTGAATATGTAAATTAGCAAGTCACGTGATAGCTACAGCGAGTAAAAACTCATGGTGGAACGTAAGGCATCAGAACTACAGTTTGACATCGTTTGACATTTCGTAGGTAGTGTAACGCTCCCGAAAATTGATCGTTTTTTGGAAGGGCATGTACAGCTTTTTTCTACGCAAAATATTCACTTAATGGCATTGGGGAAAAAAATTGAGATCAACTTGGGAAATCAGAACTATTAAGAAAGAGTTTGTTTTGTGGAATTTCGTGCAAAAACTACTCAAGGGCCATCTGCTCTAATCTTTTCTAATTCAGAAGCAATAGACTAGAGGGAAGGCAGCTAGTCAATACCACCCACCGTCAAATCGTGGGCTACCGTAATAGAATAATGGATTAACCACAGCTCATAAGACGAGTATCTTTAGTATGAATTGAAAACCTGCGATCCACAGATTGCGTGTTGAGCGCCCTAACCACCAGGTTTCCAGAAAGAGAGAAGAAACAAATTGTATCCCCACGCGTGGAAAGCAAAGTGCGGAATTTTGTAACAGGTAAGAATCCAAAACACAAAAGCCGTTCACGTGCCCCAAGCAACAGCATGTAATATAATCAAGAAGGTCCTCCATCTGTGAAACGACGCTAGTTTTGTGTACACAAGTTGCTTCCACAACGTATTTTTCAACTATTGCGTATCTCAAGCATCTGGAGAATGAAACTGGTATTCATAATATTTCATGCAACAAAATACTGGTCAAGTCACTGGACGCAATGTTTATGAATACCTGTACGAATTGTGTCTTGAAGCAGGCGCTGAAAACTGCCGTCTTTGTGCGCTAGATGGATTATACAAAGCTAGCAGGAAAAGTGGTGTGCTTTAGGAATGACAGCCTTACAACTGAGTTTTTTTACAATGAAAACTATGCTTCGGAGCTACTGTCAAGATACACAGTTATTTGACAGAGCATGACTGTATATGGAAAAATGGATCGTAACGACGTAGTATGGCTACAAAATCGTTTTACTACAATGTACAGAAATTGTGTTTACCGTGCATTTTACTATTATTTTCATAAAATACCAGCTATAAAGTGCATTTCACTGACTGTGGGCTCATTATGAGCTTCAGGACACTAGAGAAGTGATCACCAAGGATTAAAGGTATAAAACAGATCTTAGGAGTCAGGCTCAAGGTCGAGAAGAATAATTTCAGCTTCGCATTTGACTGCACAAGACTGTTAAGGTCGTGTGAAACTTATGTCAAGGCCACCAAAATAACAATAATGTCACTGTGTCCGTAGTCTTTAAAGATGAGCCAGAATTTGTCCTTTATACGCCTAATTGATATGTTCGGGTGTAAAGAGTCAGAGGTGAATAATATGCATAGTGTAATGTTGTTAAATACCTCCATTTTGGTAGTGGCTCGGTAATTGTCAAGGAAGGATCGGACACATGATACTGACGTATAATTGAAATCATCTGTACGACCTTCTAAAGGTTTAGTAGGATGAGACTTTTTCCTTATGAAGAAGTAATCCCATGTAACACATTGGTTGAATTATTAAAAAAAGAGAGAGAAATCATTGTGGTCATGAATTGACTAGCAATAAGTCTTATCTATACCGAATAAATATATGTGAAAGTTTTTTGTATTCCGTGTACCTCAATGTCTGAACAGATCGAGTGACTTATAGAACGTTTTCTGATCGAGAAGTGGGCTAGGATCTCATAACGTCGTTTACCCGTTGATAATACCTTCGCTCCTCAGATGTAGAGACTGTGTCAACTCTACGGAGACCTATACTTATTTCTCAATATCCATCTTTTGCGAGTGTGCTCCTTACAGAGAAGATGATTCACTTTGATTCTAGCTATGATCACTTTGAGTATGCTTCACAAATGTAACTAGTGATGTATTACCAAGGAAACCTATTCATTAAATGTATGGAGTAAAGAAATAGTTTTTGTGAAACATACGCTGATTTCACTTCTTTGGTTCAATAATCCAACTATGAAATATTGTCCTTTAGTTTTCTTACTAACTGAAATGAGAAAGAGAGTAATGTATTTATCGCTAAAGAAATTGTTTTTAATCGTATTTCACAAATACTTTCTGAATTCATGACGATATTTTTTTTTACATTTAAGTTCAGATACCCTTGCAAATAGGTTCACTTCAAAAATGAATATCCCATATTTACAAGAGGCTTTTAAATAATCGGGAAATACATTAGAAAGGACGTTTTCCTTTACTTTTATTATTAATTGTGTATCTGCATTTGGTTAGTTTGTAGCATTGTTCCTCAGTGGATGAATGTGCTCAGCGACTACCGCCACGTATAAATACCACATGTTAAAAATGATTGAGTTAATTAGGCAAACTTGATAAATATTTGTTTATGCAGAACTCAATTTTGATACACGTATTTCTCATATCACGTTGCACGTGATACATATGTTTCCGATAGAGCAACTAGACGTAATACACGTGATTTTCATACAGCAGCTTGATGTGTTACCTCAGTTTTTCGTACAGCAGCTTGATGTGATACCCATGTTTCTGATACAGCGTCTACACGTCATATACGTACTTCTGATACAGCAGCTTGATACGCGGGTTTATCCTTAAGTCACTTGACATGATACCGCACACTGCGTTTTGTGTATGAGCTTATTAACTGTATGTGGCATGCTAATTCTATAAATTCATGTTATGCTGTCTTCGATATTTCGCATACTCGAAATAGCACTCAGTTGGAGGGACCATCCATTCACTCAAGCCAACCTTGTGTTATAATACCAACCTTGAATAGCATTCAAACAGAGCCGTAGGGTTCTCATCAGCAGTAATGCATTTCTTCGCAACAGTACTTTCCTTAGAACTATATATTAAGCTAGTTTCCAACTACACACACACACACTACCAATCTACCAAAGTAAACATCGCTAGTGAAATGTGAAAACCACGACTACTGCACCAATGCAATTAATCATGAATAGAATGATGTATAGCTGGGATATTTTTATTTGGACAGATTTCAGACGATAAAAGAATATTTTTCGCGTAAAATTTCATTAATATCAGTTTCCTAGTCACTTTTTTTCATTAATATGTTTTAAAGTTGAAAGCCTCGTATTTTATGAATCCACTGGAAGAAAAGTAGCAGTAAACAGTTACGCATCGTTCTGCCATTTTTTTAATGGTCGGTGAGACGTGCTTTTAAAATTTTTCTTCTAGTTTCTCCAGTGAACTTTCAAAATGTAAAGCATAATCATTTCTGTAGTTCTATCTAATATAATTCTTTTCATATACACACTCAGTCCACAATAACGTAAATACTTATACGTGATATGTATAGTTAATATTGGATATCTATAGTTAAGATTGGGCATTTATACTTAACAATAGACATTTGCATAACAAAACATTTAAGGCAGAATGATGCGTAACAGGGAGAATTTTACTCACTACATTTTATTCACAGTTTGTCACTTAATCACCTAGTCATTAGGATCAAAGTGTTCTACATAGTGGACAATAACTGAGAATGAAAGTATTAAGTCGTATCAAATTAAATACTTTGAAAAAAAAAGGTTTTTCAGAAATTTTAAAGATAATCATATTAAATGCTTCGAAATAACATCAGAAGTAAATGAGACTTGAACAGTACTTTTTATTTCGTTCTTGCTCACTTTAACTGATGACTTTATCTCAGTGGAGATGAAACAAATGCCAAAGTTTTAACATCTTTTCCTTATCTAGAAGTTTAAAAGGAAATCATCGGTAGATTTTACATTACAGAATGCTATAAAAAAGCATTGAGGACTGCCTTCTACTTAGTGTATTTTTGCTATAAAAGAGCATTGAGGACTGCCTTTTGCTCAGTGTATTTTTGCTATAAAAGAGCATTGAGGACTGCCTTTTACTCAGTGTATTTTTCTTAGAAAAGACATAACTGAATCTTTACTGATTAAAAATATCAATTGTTGGATCCCTGCTGTATAGCCCCCAGTGGCACAGCGGTATGTCTGTGGACTTACAACGCTAGAAATCGGGTTTCGATACCCGTAGTGGGCAGAGCACAGATAGCCCAGTGTGTAGCTTTGTGCATAACTACAAACAAACAAACCCTGCTATATAACGTTTATTATTTTATGTATCTATAAAACGCAGAAATGTCTGGTTTGGAAACGCGACAAAAAATTTAAATAAGTGTAAAATTGTTTGTTTGGAATTTCGCGCAAAGCTACACGAGGGCTATCTGCGCTAGTCGTCCCTAATTTAGCAGTGTAAGACCAGAGGGAAGGCAGCTAGTCATCACCCCCCCCCCACTGGCAACTCTTGGGCTACTCTTTTACCAACGAATAGTGGGATTGACCGTCACATTATAACGCTCCCACGGCTGAAAGGGTGGGATGGGGATTCGAACCCGCGACCCTCAGATTGCGAGTCGAGCGCTCTAAGTGTAAAAAGCCATATTGCAACTACAAGGGTCTTAACATCAAATTTACCATTCTTATTCGAATCGAAATTCATTTTTGCAAGTTTTCAGCACTCTTTCTTGTCGAATGAAACTTAAGGTAACCACATAGGTTTCATACAATTTCTTTCCATGGTTATGTGAAAGTAATGTGTAACTGAACAAATAAATTTGAGTGCAGAGTAATATGGAGTATTAAGAGAGAAACCTAATGGTATTCGGGTACGTAACAGCTCATACAGATATCTGCTTGCTATTGAAAAAGAACCCGTTCATATTTTATTGAGCTCTTTTTCACAGATAAAAATTTTTTTCTTTAAATGGGAGAATTTTACGCACTACAATTTATTCACAGTTTGTCACTTAATCACGTATTCATTAGGATCAAAGTGTTCTACGTAGTGGCTTTAGTTTCTTAATGCTCCACCGAAGATATTTTTACGTTTACCCGAGCCTGACACTTTCGAAACACTGTCTTTGGCTTCCAAAACAACAACACTCATATTAACGTGTAAAATAACGAAGGGTAATTTTAAATATGTTGCTTAGAGAAACAAAATAACAAAGGGTTGAGTGAGGTACATTAAAACGATTCTGAATATGCAAATCAACAAGTCAAGTGACAACTACACCGTAATACAGTCGCAGTGGAACGGAAAGTATCAGAACTACATACTGACATTGTTTAGCATTACGCAGGTAGCAAGATGCCACTGAAAAATTGATTGCCTTCGGAAAAGGTATGTAAGAGACTTTTCCGACGCAAAATATTCATACATTCAAATCATAAAGACGTGTTCAGATTGAGAATGTATAATTTCCAAAACAGGGATGTCCTTTGTTCTTAATAGAATTGAAAACCAAAGGAGTGCGGATTAATTTGAGGTACAAGAACCATCAAGAAAAAGACCTAAAAAATGTACTCCTGCTGTTGTAGGTAAAGGGCAGCGTTTTATAATATATGAGGATCCAAGAACGAAAAGGTCCATGGCAAAAGCTGTCCACGTTCCCCAGGCAACAGTATGCAAGAAGGATCTCCGTCTGGGGAAGCAATATAAGTCACGTGAATACATGTTGCTTCCACGACATATCCATTCAACTGTGGTATATCTAAAGCAGCTAAAGTATGAGACGGGTATTGATACTATTTTATATGGAAACATATCGTTCAAGTTGCCTATGGATTGCTATGCGATCGTGCTGTTTCAACAGGTGCTAGGAAACTGTCTCCGTACAGTAACTGATTATGAAAATATTGAAGGGAGGAGTTCTGTGTTTGGTCATGACATCATTATGATGGAGTCTTTTGCAATGTAAATTACACTGCAGGGTTATTATCAAGATGTACGGTTATGAGATAGAGCATGATCGGACGTGCCGATGTGGACCGTACTGATGTGATGAGGCTCCAAAATCGTTTTAGTATAACGTACTCAACCCTCTGTGATCTTAATTTAATTGGAAAATAATATCAAGGTATAGTGAGATGAAAGATGGACTGAAATTTAGGACCATAGCAATGTTTAACTACCTCTTGATAATTTTTTTAGTTATATATGAAAATTACTTCGTAATGTGTATATGTTATTTCCCTATTAATTGTATTCATTAGAGTAATAGATTACACAGGCCTGCGATAGTTTTATTGTCTTGAAATTTTTACGTGTTCTACGGTAATCCCTGTACGCTGAATCCGAAAATTATACCCATTTTTCTCCATCAGTTACAGATTTTTCATAAAACGTCATATGTAATTTTACAAATGCGAATAATTTTCATCGAAATCAGGTCACATTTTGTTATGCTTAAAATGTTGACAACCACCACTGCCTATAGATTTCTCTAGACCAATCGCGACTTGAAAGTCTTATCGATTGATCGTTCCAGAATCTACGAGAAACACGCCGCTAGTTTATAAACGGGCCGCGTGATGTGTCATTTCTGGATAGTATTTGTTTGTGCGTGCACTTTGAAATTATTATTTTTTCAATATTATTTATTCGTCACTATGGCAACAAGAGGTTGTGCAAATGACCCAAACATATTCTGTTATATTTGAGGTAAATTTGTTGTAAATTTGATCGAAGTAAAAGTTTTTTCCTCCCTATTTGTAAAAAACCTTACGTTATAGAAAACAAGTAAATATTATTTTCAAAATCTGCATAGCTGAATTATGGAAAATCCATTATTAAAACCAAAACAACTTTTATGAAGTTTAAATTTGTAGGCCTGTGTTATCAAATGAATTTGTAATTGGTAGATATTGCTGTTAGTAACTAATGAAAAATTGTTTTCTTTAAAAAATTTACTTGTGCCGAATGAAAAACATAAAGTTGCAATATCAAAACTGTCCTTGAATTTAAAACAAGCAGATTTTGAATGTCTTTTTTTATATTATAAGTTACAGTCAATTCGTATTATAAATAATAATATTTTTTTATTAATCTTTGGTCTCAGAGGGTATTCTAGCAGCTTTTGTGAAGTTTATTAATGGTCGAACACTCTGACCTCAATGCACAAGTGTTTAATCATCTAATGTTTTATCAGAAAGAGAATTGCAACTGAACTTTAAAGACTAGGTGATGATGAAACGATATCAAATAAATGGCCTTACAAAGGTCTTGATTTGCGTTTCTTCCACTGGAAAAAAAATATATCTGTTTGTATGTACAATACAAATTTTACGACACACTAGCGGACTGAGAAGCTCGTTTGTTTGTTTTAATGCAGAGTTGTATAATAGACTGTCTGCTCTTTGTCACCTCGGGGGAATCGAACCTCAGATTTTAGCGTTCTAAGTCCGTAAATTTACTGGGGGACGCGAAATATAGAAAATTCTTAAGATACGTAAATAAGACACGTAAGTTTTGTCAATATTTCGTGTGTTTCGGGGGGGGGGAGCTGAATTTTTATATGTGTTTTTATTACTGTTGATAATTGCCATTCATTAGCTTGAAAATTACGTCGGTACACATTTTAAAATAATAACACATGGTTGGATCTTACTGTGCTACTGTGTTTTCAAAGTGAGGGATTTCTTCACCAAAACTGAATTACTGAGTTACATTAGATAAAAATAAAACATTATTTCTAAATTTCGTACCAGAAAAAACAAAGAAACTTAAGTTACGACGTGGTGGAATAATTATACCAAATGTAAATAATTCTAAAATAAATTACTACATAGCTGTTAGTAAAAACACCGAACCAAAGCTAATAAGTAATGAAACACAAGCACGTACTAAAATAAGCGACATTTTAGGAGTTTTATTTGGTTTGTAGTGTTCATTTCACCTTTCATTCAATTACTACTGCGATTTTCAAGTAAGTATTATGTATACAGCTGTATACGACGTTCAGTTTTTTCATCGTGTCTGTAAATGACGGTACTGAGCAATTACTAACCAAAAGTAAAGCATACTAATAGCGAAATATAAACTGGAAATCAGCTGGAGCTTAGAAACGACTTCATTTGAACTTAAATATATCTTAAGAAGAATACAACGTGAACTCTTATGAACATTTCCGCCTATCTTTATCTTTAGAGAAATGTTGCATTTTTTTTAGTTTCTTTATCTTTACAATTTTACCAAAATAAGGTTATAAAAGGACATAGCCATTTTTTGCCAGATCAGAGTTTTTTGTTGACTGTTTATCTATTCTGCCAATCAAATGTTGATGCTAAGTTACTTAAACGATAAAAAAACCACAGTGGATTTCAAATTGATTGAATTCTTAGCTACTGCTGACTTTTTAGATAAGATATTTCGTTTTAACCTTATTTAAAAATATTGTCTTCTTTTGCTTTATCTCTATCAGCTTGAAAAATAACAACTTCTTAGCTGCTTATTAAATAAACGCCTATTTTAACGATAATTCGCCGCCCGTTGCTGCAAAAACGCGCTCTGCATCTTAGGACGGTGGGGGAGCTATAAGAGTGAGGGTCAAATCTCGCTCTTTGTGCAGACAAGAAGTGGCGATAGGTGCTGGTAGGTAGCTACTTTTCCTGTAGTCTGTCAGTTCAAAATCAGGAACTGCTGTGCGCAAATAGTCCTTAGGGTAACCAAGGTTTTAAAGAATGCGCAGAAATCCTTTTTAATAGCATTAATATTTTTGAAGCCAAAGCAATGAATACAAAAACCATTGCCAGAAGTTTATTTTAAATGACTAAGGTTAAATTATCACCAAGTTTGTATGCAGGCCGGACGGTGCGTGGCACAGTGTTATCTGGCCGATTGTGTTAATGGTTCGAATCCTGTTGCTGAAATAAAAAATAAAAATAAATCGAGAGCTTCGGGGGCCAGGGATACCTTATATAAAGAATGACAGTAAAATCATACTATTAGATTACAGTAACCAAATAACTGACAGTAGCTTCTATTGACTAGCTGCTTTCCATCTAGTCTGTCACTTCAGTCCGGCATGATTAGGGCGCTCGACTCACAATCTGAGAGTCGCGGATTCGAATCCCCTTCCTACCAAACATGCTCGCCATTTCAGCCGTGGGGGCTTTATAATGTGACGGTCAATCCCACTATTCGTTGGTAAAAGAGTAACCCAAGAGTTGGTGGTGGGTGGCGATGACTAACTGCCTTCTCTGTAGTCTTACACTGCTAAATAGGGACGGCTAGCACAGATAGCCCTCGTGTAGCTCTGCGCGAAATTCAAAAACAAACAAACTGTCAGGGATGGATTGCGTAAATAGACTTTGTATAGATTTGCACAAACATCCAGAACAAACCACACCAAATCATTTGTGAGTTTCTATTTCCATCTCTTGCCAAAAGAAATCCAACAATAAAATATGCTAGTGTTTCACGGATTTCACCCTGTTACTTGCCGAGTGTAACAGAACAATTATAATATAAGTTTAACTTTGGTTGATCTAGGTGACTTGGCTTTCCTTAATAGCCTGAACGTTTGCAACATGTTATTTAATTCTTCCTAACTGGAGCACAGAAAACTAAACAAAAAAATCTCAAATTTGGCTCATTGCGCACTTATGATTGAATAGAAACAAACATAAAATGGAGTCGATTTGTGAATTTCTTTTTAGTAAACCAAATATTCTTCGGTTAGTTACTCTTTATACAGGAAGAATATAAACTGCTGAAGATGGGAAAATAATCGGGATTGAAATGTTTTATCGAATATGTCTAAAGACCAAATTACATTAGAACATTTTTACTTATAAATATATGAGCTGAGCCACCATCAAAAACATATTTTGTTTACACAATTTTAGATAAACATACATTCTTTTTTTTTGAGTCAGCTGGTGGTTCAGCTGTAAGTGGGTAGAGCACAGAAAGCCCATTGTGCATTTTTGTGCTTAACAACAAATGAACAAAATATTTTGTCGTTTTTAACTCTTAAGTACGGCAATGGGCTAAGAAATGTATTGAAACAGACGTGCAAAGAACGTAACACAATATCACTTAATTATTGAGTATCCGATATGACACTGAGGACATCAACCTTTTGTGCTATACACATTGGTCAATGTCCTAAACTTTTATATCTCATGTTCTGAATTGATTCTGGAATTACAGCTTTGTTTTATTGGTTACACATAAAACATGCATTCATGACACCCAAATCTATAATGTACCACAGTTACAACATTGTGTGTTTTAGTGGGACGTTATAGTGGGACTCAATAAGCAGCGAAGACAATTTATAAATGTCTGCTTTGTGCATTTGATAGCTTTTCATCCTTGTACTCTTAGCAAAAGATGCTATAAGCCCATTATGTTGCCAGTTTTAGCTTTTCTGATATCAGTATCTTAAAAGAACTCGTTCCTTCAACACAGACCATTGTTATTACGTACTCTGAAGCTATTACTGTAACCTATATCTAAGTACTTCTTCTCTTGAAGTTTAATTGCAAGAATAACCTATAAATAAGAAAAACAAAGTTATTCAGATGAAGTTGGATTATAAGATTCAGTTTAAAATTATGTAATTAGTGACTGTGTAGAAAAGGTATCCTTGCATTAAGCGAGTTGTTGGAACAACATGGATATGTACTCGCTAATCAATCTGTAAATAAATGAGAAATGTTAAAAAATTAAAAGTGCTCCCCTAGATTATTATAAAGGGACTTGAAAACGTTTTCATGGCTACTTGATATACGTAATCTAACCCACAACATGTTTCTGCCAGCTGCATTATGTTCATTTTGTTACAATAATTACGGTAATTTCAAAATATTATATAAATTAGGAATATACAAATGAATTAAGTTGCATAAATAATTATATTTAATCAAGGACTGTGTGTCACAAGCTCTGATATGACACATTACATAAAGATATTGTACAAATTATTGTTGAGATATAAGAGAATGTGTGATTGGAAACCACCCCTTTATTATTACTACACTACAGGGTTTGTCTTTTTCGTTAATATCACAAGCATTAAGACAACAAAACAGTTCTGTTGATGGATGAATTAAGTCAACCAAATCTAGTCAGATTGCCACTCGCCTAAGACATTCCATTTTTCAAAGAACTTGACGAATGTTTGGAGAAAAACTTTAAAAATAGGTTAATCACAATGTGAAGTTTTACATGTGCAAGTGAACGGTGTTTAGGTAATTCCTTATAAATGCAAATGGCATTAGAGTTATATATGTCCACAAATAAAGTATTATCTAAATGTGGTCTCTTCTCGGTTCAAATGCACTATTAACTAAAACATTCATCACAGTGACAGAACTGTTAGTTATAACATTAATAGTATAGCTATATCTATTTGATTCTGTCGACTTTGCTGCCATACATAACATATATTTCCCCCGGCTTCAAGTATAGCTTACTAGTTATATACCTAGGTGTTCAATTGTCCCTCAGTTTAGATGGTGTTAATATGAAAAACTGTGGGAGTTGATTCACTGCCTCACGGAGCGTGATGCAAAACCAACAATGATGCCACCTGAAGAAAATTAGCTGAACTTCTAATTACACAGATACATCTGAATGAACACAAGCTGATGTTTCAGAATGAGTACAGTTTCGTTTCGAGCAACTTTGTAGCTTCTTTCGAAGCTATGCTATCTTCAAACAACTTTGCCAGATACATTTCAAAGCAGTCCTTGCATCTGGTCACATGAAAGCTCCTTCTAAGTATTTGAATACAGATGTTACAATGCTAAGAAATTCATTCAAAAATAACAATTTATGCAAAATCATCATATTATAAGTGAATTATCTAATGGTTATTTAATCTTGGTAAATGAAGAATTCTATTTGGCTGAACCACAAGGGTAATTAGTAACTAAGGCTCAGATGAAACTATTTCTGTTTGTTATGCTTAACATTGTGCAACGTTTGCCCAAAATTTACCAACAAATTACAAATTGAGGTAACTTTGATTGACTATCACGTTTTAATGGTTTTAGTTAGTTGAGGTACTTTTAGTGCAGCCCTGTCTGAAAATTAACACCCACCACCATCTCGAGTTTGAAAACACAATTTGCCAATTTACATAGACTTTTACGTTTACAGTTTGCTGATAGTGTTGCCTTTGCGCTTATCACATGCTATGATTACGTAATTTAATGAATTTAACTTGATAACACTATACATATACATATATATATCGAGAGAGAAAGAAAGAGAGAGAGATACATATTTTTTTCCAAAAGGAGCTAAAGATTTTATTAAGTATTTTAAATACAAAACCCCTTGGTCTTAACGCTTTTGTGATTTTACATTACTGCCGCGTTAATAAGGCAATTTATTATGATGTAAAATAGGCAAATACATTTAACTTCCAATACTCTTCATTTTTGTCTTTCAAGTACAATTTCCTGTGAATTTATTTGTTCATTTTTGCAAAAAAAAAAAAGTTCTCATGAAAACAATTGATTGCTGAGAAATGCCATCATCTCTGCACTCACACGTCAATTTACGAAGGAAGAAATATAAAACTAAGTCCATTATTTACATTGTTCCATACAGGGCGTTACGGCACGTCTTAAACGTATGCTTAAATCTACTTATACAAATAGAACTGGTACGGGCTATAAAAATAACACTATATATTTGAAGCCTTTAGATTTGTGTTTTTCAGTGAAGTTTTTATAAAGAAATA
>NW_013666481.1:0-1667 GCF_000517525.1 Limulus polyphemus
CATCTCTTGGGCCTGGAGAGAAACTAGCTAGTAAACAGTATCCATCTCTTGGGCCTGGAGAGAAACTAGCTAGTAAACAGTATCCATCTCTTCGGCCTAGAGAGAAAGTACCTAATAAACAGTATCCAACTCTTGGACTACTCTTGTCTGCCTGAGTAATGGGATTTTACCCTCATTCTTATAATGCAACTATGGCTTCAAATTGTGGGACAAGTTTTACGCCAACCACGCACGAACTGTGAATCGTCGGATTTACAGTATAGACACGCTAACTACTAAGACTCGCCCGTTCGATAAAGAATTAGAATTAAAAACGATATTAAACTATACGAAATGTAGGCAGATTCGTTCATTTTTAACAAGAGAGAGAAGGAAAACAACCAAGCGTCATATATATATATATGTATGTATGTATGTATGTATGTGTGTGTGTGTGTGTGTGTGTGTGTGTGTGTGTACCCAGGTCGATCAGCGGTAAGTTACGGTCTTTGAACGCTAATGTCTGATATCCGTTTCCCCGCGGTGGACAGAGCTCAAATAGTCTATGTGGTTTTGAGCTAAAATAAATTATGTGAATTACAAAACATTAGTTTTTCTGTACAGTTGTAGATAAGACAACCATAATGTTTGTAAAATAACTTATTACTTCAATACCAAAATAGGTATTAACTTTAGATACTAAACTATTATTTAACAAGATGATATTCAAGATTTTCATTCTTGTGATTCTGTATTCGACGTGTTTGTTTTTATGTTTTCGAGTTTTACCCTTGATTCATGAGGTCCTTAAAATGCTGTTAATACCAAGCTTTGCGTGAACAAAATCGGGGATGTTTGATTACAGATAAGTCGCATTTTTCTTCTTGAGTATATATGTTAAAAATATGAGATTTATTACTATTTAAATAATAACCATACTCGATACTTTGTTATTATCTTCGCTTCTTAGCAAAAAAAAAAAAAGGTAATGTTTATGAGATAGCAATGACTCACGTGATGTTTACTTTCAGCCATTGGAAACCAGTCTTGTGGGGACTCCTGGTGTTTGTTTTGGTAACCCACTCGATCAAAACAGTGACTCGGAACTTCGATTGGTAGGTGTTTCAACCAGTAGATGCTAACATATTTAGTCTTACCTTACAAACCGTGAATATACATTTAGTATGATACGCTTTTATTAAGCCAAATTGGCATTTCTTACTTTAAGCCAGAATGGCACCTTACAACCTATGGGATACGCGGCTCAACGGAAGAATCAGAGACCCCCTAGATTTATGCATAGCCGTTAAAACTACTGTTATGTAAATAAAGGATACTTAGTCAGTAACACACACAACCTAAAAGCATCCCAGAACCGAAAACATCAGGTCATTAAGTACACTAAATATAAATGTTGCGTTTTTATTTATTTTTTATTACATCACCAACATAACTTTAAGAGAACTATATCCTCACGGGACTTCACTGTTCAAACTATTCCATATTCTCGAAAACAAAACTAGGAAAAAACTTCTTAACTGTAGACTTTCGGGGCATGAACAGTGAATATATATTATACGAAGGTCAGAAACTATTAATATACTTTTTCAGCTTCTGGTGTCCCTTGAACTTAAATAAACTATTACCGTATTTTTCGGAATATAAGACGCTCCGGTGTATAAGGCGCA
>NW_013666481.1:2127-14016 GCF_000517525.1 Limulus polyphemus
TGCGCCTTATACACCGGAGCGTCTTATATTCCGAAAAATACGGTACTTATTGCCGTTAGTTCATATTGATTACCGTTAACGACATCCTTAAAAATACATCATATTAAAAACTCTGTTAATGGACTGAAAGGAAATCAACGCTTAAGTTAATTTTGGTATTCATCTCCTTTACCATCATTAAAGAAGTATAGTAAGTAACTAATCAACACTACTCATGTCATTAAGAAACTGATATCTTTCGTAACTAATCCGTTCATCGTGCATTGTGAGAAAGGGACATTGCTGTACGTATCACCGAAACCTTTCATAACTAATGCGTTCATATTAGATTGTAAGAAAGGGGCATTGCTGTACGAATCACCGAGACTTTTCATAACTAATCAGTTCATATTACATTGTAAGAAAGGGCATTGTTGTACGAATCACCGAGACTTTTCATAACTAATCAGTTCATATTACATTGTAAGAAAGGGCATTGCTGTACGAATCACCGAAACCTTTCATAACTAATCCGTTCATAATTATAGTATTTTGGCACTTGTATATAAAATTAAAATCGTAAATAATATTCAACGTTAAACTGGTACACAATTAAAAACATTTTATTTAGATTGTGAGAAATGGGCATTGCTGTACGAATCACCGAGATCTTTCTTAACTAATCCGTTCATATTAGATTGTGAGAAAGGGGCATTAATGTACGAATCACCGAGACCTTTCACAACTAATCCGTTCATACTAGATTGTGAGAAATGGGCATTGCTGTACGAATCACCGAGATCTTTCTTAACTAATCCGTTCATATTAGATTGTGAGAAATGGGCATTGCTGTACGAATCACGAAGACCTTTCATAACTAATCCGTTCATATTACATTGTAAGAAATGGGCATTACTGTACGAATCACCGAGACCTTTCATAACTAATCTGTTCATATTAGATTGTGAGAAATGGGCATTGCTGTACGAATCGCGAGACCTTTCATAACTAATCCGTTCATATTACATTGTAAGAAAGGGGCATTACTGTACGAATCACCGAGACCTTTCATAACTAATCCGTTCATATTATATTGTGAGAAAGGGGCATTGCTGTACGAATCACTGAGACCTTTCTTAACTAATCCGTTCATACTTAAGTAAGGAAGCACATTAAACTAATATATGGTAGGCAAACGACGATATATAAGCATAAGCAAAAGTTTTATTGATGATGGTACATACTACATGTTTCGACAGAACATTGGTCTGTCTTCTTCTGTAGTATGTTCCACCATCAATAAAACTTTTCCTTATATTTATAAATCGTTGTTTGCCTACCTATTATTAATCCATTCATATTACATTTCGATATGACCATTGCCGTAAAATCGCTAATTCAAATACACAATTTTACAGTCAGTATTTGATAATTTCTGATTCCGTAAATATGATTTAAATATTGTTTTGTACTGTGTCAGAACAAAGTATTCTGTTTCAAATTCGTACGCCCCCCCAGTGGCACAGCGGTATGTCTGCGGACTTACAACGCTAGAATCCGGGTTTCGATACCCGTGGTGGGCAGAGCACAGATAGCCCTTTGTGTAGCTTTGTGCTTAACTACAAACAAATTCATACAACCTTAGAATGAAGAGAGGGGCTACAAAGAGTTTTTTTCATTATTCGTTGTAGATCACATCGTATAAAATTCACGTTAATGTTTTGTGTGATCGCGTCTCTCGTGAAAAAAAAATATGTATAATGATATAGAATTGCCACTGACTCAATATAAATATGTTTGGTGCAGCAACTTGTATACAGAATATTTCATTACAGAGATCATCGTATCTGTCACGAACTTATTTCCCTGAAAGGGGGCTAAAGACCGCCTGGAGGTGGTCACCTGTTTTAACCAATACCACCACTATACACTAGTGTGTTGTCTGTCAGTCAGTCAGTCAGTAGACACTAAGGAACGCTTAACGTTGCAAATTGTACTGTCGTGACGTCAGAAAACGTGCGCATGCCATGAATCACGAGAAAAATTATACATTCTGTAGGCTACGACACAGCATGGCATATGAACTTCAAGAGCAAGAAATAAAAATATTTGATACTCTTAATTTTGGTTTTATTTACTCTTGAAACAGAACATCTTCGGGGACTTTGCGGAAGTACATCTAGTTAATTTGGATTTAATCTTGTCTTGTGGTATAGGGAGTCGGAGTATACCATATTTATGGCTGGGCTCAGGGTGAACCGGCAGAACGCTAAGTTGTATAATAACGTGGGTCATGCTCTTGAAAGTCAAGACAAGTTTCACGAAGCCTTGGAATACTTCCTTAAAGCTTCTAGGTAGGAATTTTATATCTTTAAACATACTTCTTATTTTCATTATCATGTTAACATTCAGTGCTAAGTTGAATAATTTTTTGTATAATACTTTACGAACCCCCACACTCCCAAAACAACAACAACAATCGCAAAACCATTTGTATTTTCATAGATCTAGTAGTTTCTTTTAATATAATATTTTATTGTATTAGCAACATGTATTATTAATATATTACAAATAATGTAAACGAACCACTGTCCATAAGCAACTACAAACTTAAACTAACCACATTTTAAGCGAGAAGTAAAGATAATTTATACTTTTCATTTATTTATTTTTTCTTGCAAAAAAAAAAGGTAATCAAGCATGGTTAATCAGAATACTTATTGAATTTGAAGCTTCCTATGAAATAAAAAGAACTGTAGTGTCGTGCATATAGGTAAAAAAAAACTTATTTTTATTTTTGATAAAATGCATATTTTATCTCAGGATAATCTTCATATTACGAATTATGGTTGGGAAAAGCATATCTTGTATCAGGATAAGCTTTGTATTCTTTAGGACTATAACTAGGGTTAAAATAAATAGCTATTGCAATTGAAAAAACACTAGCAAGCTGTTTAGGAATTTTCTGTTATAATAGTTTCTTTACTGTAATATGTATATAATTTTCACGGAATACTCTTAGATTCTCAATAATTTAGGATAGAAAGATGTGGAGAAATAAATTAAAAATTTCATTGACGTAATATCAGTACACAGTATGAAGATACGGTATCAAGAATAAACACCAGAAACATTGAATAAGAAATAATGCATAATAATACGACTTCTTAAATGATCCAGCGAAAATGTCGTTGTTGATATTCTCAAATCGTTAAATTTTTTATTCGTGTGATTTTATAATTATCTAGTAATTGTTTTCTTTCGAAAAAAAAAAATCTACCAAATAAACTCTTGTTTTTCGTTGAAGTTACTTGTTACTGATAGACCCCAAGTTATATCCATATCACTAAGTAAAATATTTTTAAACAATTGTTTTATCTAACATCCCAATGTTGGCTACTTCTGGCATGTACGCTTCCTTCCAAAAGTAATATATAACTGGTTCTGTTAAGTAGGTATCATAATGTTTTACTTTGCATACCAGAGCTCAACCAGATGACATTGGAGCGCATATAAATGTCGGAAGAACATTCAACAACTTACAACAGTACGATGAAGCAGAGCACGCGTTTTGGAAGGTAAGTTTCAAAAGACATTAAGTGCTGTAATCATATTTTATAAAATAAAAATTAGCCAGTATCCGGTCATTTTACCTATTTATTATCGTTGATGTTCTGTTATATCATTCCAGATTTTTTAAAGTGGGGTATTGAATTTCTAACGTTATGTAGATATTTCCAGTTACGTTGATATTATCATGAAAGATGTACTCCGAAATTATGTTTATTTCATGGTGTTTGAACTGTTACCAGCGACAAACCAATTTCCAGGATTACGTTGATATTATCATGAAATATGTACTCCGAAATAATGTTTATTTCATGTTGTTTGAACCGTTACCAGCGGCAAACCTATTTTCAGTTACGTTAATATATTCATGAAAGATGTACTCCGAAATGATGTTTATTTCATGTTGTTTGAACCGTTACCAGCGACAAACCTATTTCTAGTTACGTTGATATTATCATGAAAGATGTACTCCGAAATGGTGTTTATTTCATGTTTTTGAAATTAAATGTTTATTATACGGGGAACATCTTGAAACTCAACATTTAGTCGACTGTGTCTTGTATTTTGTCACATCAAAGGTGTAACTTAGTTAACTTATTTAGTGTATAACAATTGTCTTCTCTATTGTAGAGCAACTTAATTTAAAAGATAAATCAACTTTGTGTTGTTGGATTGTAGACGACTACCGCCATGTGTTTCACTATGACTTTTACATTCACTATTAAAACATGTAAAAACTAGACATTTAAAAATTGTCTCAAGGCCTACAAAGTGTATTTAAATATATACGTTCGAAGCATTGATCACCTATAATTTCCATTTAATTGACGGAATTATTTAGTTTTACGCGAAATTCAGACACAAAGAAAGGAAAAACGGCCAACATCAAAGGCGCCAAGGCCTACAAAGTGTATTTAAATATATACGTTCGAAGCATTGATCACCTATAATTTCCATTTAATTGACGGAATTATTTAGTTTTACGCGAAATTCAGACACAAAGAAAGGAAAAACGGCCAACATCAAAGGCGCCCACTATATTATCGCCACAGTCTATGCTTGGGTCCTACGTGGCGTAGTGGTCAGAGTGTTGGACTGAGGATCGAATAATCCATGATTCAAGATGCGATGCTACTGAATACCCTCCGCACATTTGAATAGTGATAGTAAATCCCGTTATTCTGTTCAAAGAACCGAACAAAGCTGCTGTGGCGACAGGTGCTTGTGTTTGTTTGTTACGGATTTCGCGCAAAGCTACACGAGGGCTATTTGCGCTAGCCGTCCCTAATTTAGCAGTGTAAGACTAGAGGGAAAGCAACTAGTCATCACCACCCACCGCCAACTCTTGGGCTACTCCTTTACCAACTAATAGTGGGATTGACCGTCACATTATAACGCCCCCACGGCTGAAAGGGCGAGCATGTTTGGTGTGACGGGGATTCGAACCCGCGACATGCAGATTACGAGTCCAACGCCCTAACCACTTGGCCATGCCGGGCTTTCTATGTATTAAATTTCCCTTTAGTAGTGTGCAGTTATTTTTGACCAACATTTGATAAATTGCTTTTAATTCTAAGCTAATTTAACTTAGTGTTCAAGTCTTAAATGATCTAGTTACTTTTCTTAAGCCTTTGTTAATGTGTGTCATTATTACATCTCATTTTGTCACATCAAAGGATTAAATTAGTTAACTTATTTAGTGTATTACATGTAATATGACATTCATTATATAGAACGTTGACTAATATTTGAAGTATATTATTTTATTATTATTATTATTGCTTCACGATTAGAATTAAATCAATGGCTTCCATAAAAAACAAACTATTTAATAAAAAATGAATTGAAAGTACAATTATGTACGCTGTTTCACGAGCCTGTTAAAAAAAAACAGGTCCCCTTGTGGGTCAGCGATAAGGTGATGAACTTGCAACGCTTGGATCCGGGATTCGATTCCCTAGGGTGGACAGGGCGCAGATAGCTTATTGTGTAGCTTTGCGCTAAAACAAACAAACAAAAAGAAAAACAGAAACATAATTTTAGTTCGTAAAAAGCGATAAATATACGAAGCGCATTTTATCGCATAAAATATTCAAAAAGTAATACATTAAATTAGTTAAATTTGTGTTAATACAACCAGAAGATGTGTTGAAGTTGAAAGGAAAAATGATTCGCTCTTCGTCATTCCTAGTCCTTACCTTGAGTGAAGTGAGGTTTGTGATGTGTATCCTATTTATAGGTTTTACGGATATATCCAGTTATGGCCTTAGCGATTTCAATGTCAACCTTGAATATTTGTGTATTGAATAAAAAAGTCAAAAGTGAAAATCTACGTATGTTTTCTATGTGTGTACAAAATGTACACATTCTCTCTCTCTCTCTCTCTGTGAGAGAGAGGTTTATAATGAAACACAAATGTTAGTTCTGAGCCTATACTGTTGTGATTGGCATGGTGTTAACCTCCTGTTGAAGCCGCAAGGCAGCGAAAAGTCGAAATAAAGAATGTTTTCACTAAGAAAGAAACAAAGATGTTCATTGCAGTTGAAGTATTGTTGCTTGATGTTTAAGTTATGTCGGTTGAAGTTCCGGAACACGACTATTCACTAATGATGTCAGAACCAGACCATTCAACTCTTTAGAGAAAACTAATTTACTTTCTTTGTTTTATATATATTTTAGAATGTTGTTGAGATGACATTTATCAAAATCACCTACAAGTAGTCATATACGTCTTGTTCTTTGTTAACCCCATTAACCATTCTTTAAAGTATTCTAACTTTGACTCTTTTATTCCGCTATTTGAAACACAGTTAAGAAGATTTTCGTGTTTACTTGTTTTTTTGTACTACAGCATTTTTTTACACATTAAAAGGAAAAGTTGTTAGGTACCTGTTGTCAATAACAAGCGTTTATTAAGCACCAGCATAAATGCTTTGATTTTCAGAATTTCGTCAAAGCTACAAAAAGAGTCAATTGCGCATAGCCGTCTCTGCTTTGATACGATAGATTAGAGTAAAAATAGCTAGTCAACAGCACCCTCTGCCAACGCTTGGGCTACCTTTATGTGATCGAATAGTGGCATTGGAGAGTCACACATATAACACTTATAGCGCATCTTCGTCTCCAAAGTGCAGAGTACGTTTCAGCGGCAACAGATCGTGAACGTGAATCCTCCAACTCGCTTTCCGGGCACACTGACCACTAAACCATGCCCGGGCACATCGTAGTTACTAATAATATTTACTGCCTGCTTCATATGTGTTCTGGATGTCAAGTTTAACTGGCCGCATATGCAAATGTTTTTTTTGCCAATAATATATATATAACCGAAAATGAACTAAATAACATTTTCCTTGTTAAAAAATTTAAACGAAATGTTGAAATGCAGGCGCATAAGTGAATAATGTTACAATAATAACAATTAAAGGACTGTTATTATTGTTGCCAGGGTGAATAAAAATTTTGTATTGGCAACTCCTAAATACTTCAGGATAATATGTGTAGCTGCATGATATTTGCAGTGAAACGTAGAAAAACATTATGATTTTTGTTTCTGGAAACTTGCTTCTTTGACAATTCCTGTTATATATTTAACGCTTCTTAAATTCTACCGTTTGTCAATGTATGTTATTTGAAGTAGATTTCGAAAACATCATTAAATTATTACGCTTGGAGTGCTTCGTTATTACTTAAATATGCTTTCGTGATACGTTGTTAAGGTTTTGTTTGTAAAGCCATAGAAGATTATACTTATATGGCTTTTTTTTCTTTCTTTTTTTTCAAAAGACTTCGTGACTTTGAGAATAAATATATCACTGGCTACTTTGTTTGTTTTGGAGTTTTTGTGACGTATCAGAAGGGTTTTTTAATACTAAACGTACCCACGCGATGTAGATTTAAAATGCAATTCTAAAGATGCACATTATAGATAATTATGACTAACAGACCTGAAATCAGCTTAGATTTAAACATTTGGTATTATTCTCTTATTTGAATAAGATTCTCATTATGTTTTGTAGGGCAGAAAATAATTTCTTTTATCGATTGCTGAATATGATATGCTAAAAGCAGACTTATTTCTAGATAGGCTGCACCATGAAAGTTCTTCTCTAGCACACAACTAATGTGCTGATAAACATGTGCAAGAAAAAATCATGCAAACATACAAATTGAAACATTATACAAATTAGAGCATCCTTTCATAAATTCCATGCATATACAGTATTTTAGCAGGTCTTAGTTTTAACTGTTTCTAAGCAATTGATGTGTTTGCTTATAAGCCTATTATGTTTCAGTACCGTTAAGCTTATATAATCAGTTTATTAGGCTTAATAAAGAGACCGGGTTTTAGTAATGTTATTGTAATTAGCAGTAGTTTTATTGGATATTTATATGCAGCTTTTAATCATATACTTTCTTTTTATCCGAGAGATTAGTAATAGATTAAAACATACTTTCATTTTAAGTGTTGAATAACAACAGAAAATACGAATATATTTTTACCTTTATCGTGGGAACGGTGTATATTAAAAGTACATATTATTTAAATCGTCATCTTTTTATTTAGATCATCACTATTATACATAAAGAACAGTTAATTGTCTTACTTCACTTCTATTGAAAATATCAATAATAAACTTTTAGGAGTTTAATTTTCATCACCTCTCTATCAAGGCAAAAGATTTGTTACCTCGACCTCGAGCCGGAGAGCCTTACAAAGCAAGAATTGCTCCCAATCATCTGAATGTCTTCCTTAACCTAGCCAATGTTATCTCTAGAAACAAGTCTCGCTTAGAAGAAGCAGATGCGGTAAGTTATAAATGCAGTATACTTTTTATGATTCTTTTCAACTATTTACAACAACAACAACAGACGTGTATTCTATTGTTGGGCGAGTTCGACTATTTGTTAAGAATAATGCCAAGTCAACGAATTAATTTGTTTCCTCTTTAACGTTTCTACAGGCTACGTATAGGCCTAAATTCACAAACAACGTTTCAACAGAAATTCTTCGCTAATGGTACTATGCCTAACTTACATTTACAGAATTTCTCTTCTAATCGATGGATGAACTTAATAGTCGTGTTAACTCTCACTACAAACACTGAAGTGAATCATTCACTAAATGCATCACTGAGTACTCATATTTTCAATGTATTCGTGTTACTCCGAGTTCCGCGAAATTTCTATATTTTACATCATCATGAATTTTATAGGTATTCTAGAACTACTTTTATGAACTTTCTAGATCTAACGTAATCATTGTGATTAATAGCTCCCCCTAGCAAACAATTAGATTATAATATTGAAGATAAAGCTTACAACAGTATATTGTAAATTTCAAGTACTGAGACAGACCACTTTATAATTACCTCCACTCTGAATCGAGTTGGACCATTTTTGAGGTATGGTCTGCAATTGGTTCATCGTTTTAGGCAGAGGATTACGATGCCAGATGCGATGTTCAAGCTCATCCAAAAATATTCAATCAGATTAAGATTTGGTGATTGTGTTTAGCCAAAGAAAAATGTTTTAGATAACTGTCTTTTTTTTCTAATTAACTTCCTACAGCCCAAATATGATGAATTATTCCATCATTGGTGAAGACAATCGACAACATTCGGATACGCTTTGGATTCTTTCTCCCTTATAAAAGAATCACAAGTTACAACACTTTCAATCAGAACGTTCTTCCATACTATTGACTGCTGTTTGTTGTTAGAATAACGCAAGCAAGTCAATTGTCTCATGTGATTTTTCCCTTAGTTGTACTAAGTATCACTACTAAAAACAAAACAAAAATAGTGAAACGTAATTCATCAGATCACATCTCACACTTTAAACCATTCATCATTCACAGTTCTTGTGTACCACCAAAATCACACTTCCTTGTTTTCAACGCACTCGGAACTCCTTGACCGATTCAGGTATCCTACAACAAACCTCGGATGTGTAAAACGAATTAATATGCAGGGAGTCTTTACATTTCTGCGCTGGAATAGACTGTATAGTCCTTACAACTAGTAAACTTTTCAAGTTTAACCCACATAATTTTTCTACTAATTTTTCTGTTTGCTCAGCTCTTAGGGTGGAGATGATGTTTTAGCTAGTCTCTTACTACGCTTATAACGTGGAGAGTAGAAATTCTCCAAAGTAGGAATATATCTTTGTTCGTAAGTTCCACGTAGGTCTTAGAGGCATGCTAGAGAGTAGTTTAACATGGATATCTACGTCATACATCGGCCAGGTGATTAGGGAGCTCGACTCGTAATCTATGGGTCGCGGATTCGAATCCCCGTCACACCAAACATGCTCGCCCTTTCAGCCATGGAGGCATTATAATGTGACGGTCAATCCCACTATTCGTTGGTAAAAGAGTAGCCCAAGAGTTGGCGGTGGGTGGTGATGACTAGCTGCCTTCCCTCTAGTCTTACACTGCTAAATTAGGGACAGCTAGCGCAAATAGCACTCGTGTAGCTTTCCGCGAAATTCAAAACAAACAAACGTCATACATCCGAGGTTTAATGTAGGATACCGGAATCGTCTGAGAAGTTCAGAGTGATTTACAACAGAGATAAATGCATTTTAGACTGCTTGTTGGCTGTCATATGCTAATTTGTGTATGTTCTTCCCATGATACAATAGGAGATAGTCTGTTACTGACCAGTGTTGGAGGAATCAATGAATTAGGACGTTTCTTGCACCTTAAAAACCCGTCTTGTATTGTTGTTTTTTGTTTGGTTAACTTTGACTGGTTCTATTGGTATACAGATGGCAGATGACTTTGAACGTCTGGTCAAAGAAACGGTCTTTGATAAGGATGCTCTTGTTAAACAAACGCAAACTATCATTTTCCCTTCAAAATCGTAGATATATTTATTCGCACTGTTGTCTTTTAAAACAGCCATACATTGATTACATCTCTGTATTTATTGGACTTAAGTGATCACATGATCAGTGTCCGTCGCAAATGCAAACATGTGTAAATAAATGGAGTATCGACAAATGTGTTTGGGGAGTCTTAATAAAGTATCCAGTGTGTATTATGCTGTGATTTAAATGTTATATAACGTCTTAATAAAGAATTATAGAACATTTATTATATAGTAGAACACGAATTCATTACATTAAACGTTTACAGAGTGTGGATGATCTTTTGTAATTATATATTGTATAACTGTGGACTGAAACGTTTATATCGCAGTTCATAACTCTTACATTTTGAAGATCGTTAACGCAAGTATAATGTACGTTGTTCTAACTCTGTTTACAGCTCTACAGACAAGCTATTAGCATGAGAGCTGATTATATTCAAGCCTATATAAACAGAGGAGATATTCTGATTAAACTCAACAGGTAATAATTCCATAGTGTTTGATATCAGTTTATACGCATGTCAGAATTACTGTTCTGTTGTTATATTATCGTAAGAAGATTAGAAGCGTTTGAAAAGTTATGTGCGTGTAAAGGTATCACGTTTTAATTGTTGTTATCATGGTATGAATACAGTAAGGTTGTACAAACTGCTGTACACAACCCTCTCTGTAACTCAGTATTAAACTAAAGTCATCTAACAAGTAATATTATTTTCTGTTCTATATGTAAGCTCTTCTTTCAAAATAGTTTTAATAAATTCACTATATAGTTTACTACTCATTAAGACTGCTTATATTTGTAATAATAATAAAAAATATTTTTGGCTATTTCTACCAGCTTTTAAGTAGTATAAGACACTGTGGTTTCGATCAAAGGCCTACTTCGGGTACAAATTAACGGTAACAAAGAACTGTTTCTTTTACTGTTAAGTTGTATTTGATGTATGCTTATGGCCGAAACGTTGTACAGTAAAATCATCTATGATAAGAGTGTTGTAAGCAGTTTCAGTTAATTTTCTTTTGTCTTGTCTTTCCTCAAGTTATGGTTACCACTCTTAGACAAGCAGTATATTTGTTAAATATTAGGTCGTCAAGAAATTGATGTTGCGTTTTGGAACACTTTCATTAAACCACCCCCATAAAACGTACATCACGTATAATAGTTAAACGAACAGCCTAAACGTCCGATGATCATCGTTTCCAACATGTGAACGTTGCTTCGTCACTTCTGGCGCGTAATGCCCGTGAAAAATTTTGGATAGAATTGTCACCGGTGATGAAAAATGGATTCTCTATGCGAATATTAAACGCCAAAAATAATGGCTCAGTCCAAGACAAAAACCATTTCCGACCCCAAAATCCGCAGAAAGTGATGCTTTGAATTTGGTGGGACATCAAAGGAGTAATTCATTTTGAACTCCTCAATCCACAGCGAACTGTCAATACAGAGATCTATAGTCAGCAA
>NW_013666481.1:14101-36109 GCF_000517525.1 Limulus polyphemus
TTTTTGAACTCCTCAATCCACAGCGAACTGTCAATGCAGAGATCTATAGTCAGTAACTGGAACGTTTACATCAAGCCCTTCATCAGAATACCCTTCACTTGTCAATCGGAAAAGTTTTCTTCTTCTCCATGACAATTCACGTCCGCATGTGACACGCTTGACACAACACAAGATTATGGAGTTGGGTTGGGAAGTTCTCCCCCACCCACCATGTTCTCCAGATATGGCACCATCAGATTATCATCTTTTTCGTTCGCTGCAACACCATCTTAATGGGTAAACGTATGCAAATGTGGAAGGTGTTAAAGAGGACCTCGACATGTTTTTTGCTTCAAAGCCAACAGGACATTAACAACCTGATTGTAAGATGGAAAAGCATCACCGATAAGAATGGATACTATTTCATTTAATAAATGTTTTGTTTTGATATATAAGTTGTTCGGGTTTTTTCATCCAAAAACAAGCGACATTAATTTCTTGACGACCTAATAGAAAGTAACACGTCGGTGAAAGAATCACTTCAGAAAGCTTACTTCTGTTGACTACTGTTATTAATCATTAATTGTTATTGATATTTATTGCTATTAACTAATTGTTATTGTCACTATTCACTCGTGGGCAAATGCTTTGCGTGTATACGAGCAACTAATTTGCTCTGTAGAATAACTATTTTACATTTCATATGTTATGCTTATATTTTGCATAAAAATTTGAAGGTTTTTGTGCTGTTTTTTTCTTCTTAAGAATATAAATATGGATTTTTATCCTTAGAATTATTTGTAGGAAAAATAGAGACTCTACATTTAAATAAAATTTAATTCTAGGCAACGTTGAATATTTGTTATTACATATACGTAGGAGACCTTTGAGGCTTGTCCAGCATTTGTTCATATTTTGGCTCAACTGCTTGGCAATCAAAGGGGTAGACAACTACTAAAGCATAATATCTGCACATTGAAGTTATGTGTGGAAAAATGTCTCTCTTGTGTTAGCTTCTAGCAATAATTTCACACACAAAAAAATTGCAAAGATAAATTGTAAAAGTTTACCATCTTGACAGATTGTACGAGTGCTTGTGCTCTAAAGTTAGTTATTCCACGTTATTTGTTCAACGCAACAGACATTTATAAGATAAATAAAGACACAAGCCGAATTTAATTTTATTCGAGAATAAACGCACGCCCTCTTAGTAAGTATTGAACGAATGTTGTTTACTATCCATCATTGTTTCCATATAACATTGCTTGTGACAGACTACATTAATCCGTCGCTGTTTTAATATAACTGGTGGGAGAATGTTTAATTCTAAACTGTTATCATAATATTGTAAATAATAACTATTCTAAAACTCGGTGATTTCCGGACCCAAAGGACGGCCTGTGACAACAAGTGGACTGTTTAAGAAGAAAATTAAAAATCATAATATATATATATACTAGAGAAAAATTAATAAATAATATCTTATTTATTAATGATACAGTATAAAAGAGAAAATACGTAATTTAAACATATTCAAAAGTGAACCAGCTAATTAAAATGTAGAAAAATAATAAAAACCGCTTGAGACAAAAATAAAAGAAAAAAAAGGAATTACAAAAGCCTTACAAAACGCAAATCTTGTCAGTAGGCACACACGTATAAATCGATAGTTCTAATACTATCAAATTCATTAATTGTAAATAGGCGCTTAAATCAGCACTATAATACAATAACGAAATTAATATAGACCAAAAACGTTCATAGTGAGACTTAAAAAAAAAAAAACTTTTTCCAATACCAGCCCTTGTTGTCATCACTCATAGTGGAAAGTGTTTATGGACTGGTAATGGAAAAGTTTTTGACTTTTTAGTCTCCCTATGAACATTTTTGATTTGTGTGTGTATATATATATATATATTAAGTTTGAGGTTAATTACTACTTTGGAGCACATTTTAATTTGATGATTCGGAGTACTTCTTTTTGAACTATCACACTCATATTAATTATGGAAAAATGCTTTTGTGTATACGAGCTACCTGATGAAAAACTAGTTCACACCAAAATATCAAAGTAAAATAAATCCCAAACTTAAGTTATAGATTAAACTCTACGCACATTTTTCAACAGCGTTGGTATAAGTGAGCAGTGTTATCCAGACAAGCCAAAGTCAAGGAAGGAAAACGCAAAAACAACATGTCTATCATCATCGAACTCCATAATAACTTTACCTCATCTCAACTTTTTCTATACCATCTATTGCACACAATGCCATCTTATTCCTCCTGGGAACATGAGTTGTTGATCAGATACAAGGAACCTGTTTTTACTGGCTAACAGGTTCTGCGGTTACAATCAAGATGTTGCACAGAACAATGAGTGATCCTGAGACCTAAAGTTTAAAATTCAGTCGTCACAACGTGTTATATGTTGCATGTACGCTCACTTACTAAAATAGATAATACAGTTGGAAACCTTTTAACTTTCCTTTCTGTTTTTTTTAAAGCCGTCATTCCCAATTTTGTTGCGTATTTTTTGTTTTGTATTTATTTGATACGTGTCTATTGTAATAATGCACAGTATTTATCTGTCTTGAAAATGCGCGCGCACCTTGATATATAAATGCACATGCGTGCGCACTTCATTTCAACGGATGTAAAAAAAAAAGGCGGACGTAAATATACTTTAGTAGACATTTTGCACAAAAACATGTTAAAAGATTATCAAAGTTTTAAAAAATTTAACGATAGTTCGTAGAATAACATTATAAGTTTATTTTCTGATAGTCTTAAGTACGGCAAAGTTTAGCCCTATCTAAATTAAAGCAAAAACATGCACAAGTTGCAATGTTAATTTATCTCTTTATATAATATAGGCCGTATTTAATAAAAGCTTGAAAAAATGTTCAAAAATGATAAAACGCACGTCTGTAACAAAAACCTTGTTTTATTATAACTTGCAACGTTTCTGCCCGAAACGTTGCAAGTTATGGTAAAAGAAAAGTTTTTGTTACAGACGTGCGTTTTATCATTTTTGAACATTTTTTTTTATTATTTGTTCACGTCTTTCAGTCTTTTCTACTGTGTTTTTTTAAATAAAGGCTTAACTAATGTTAGGCTTAAGACATATGGACTTGTAGATTTCGGTGTCTGTGATTAGAATTATTTTGTATAATTCTATAAATCTTGTATTTAAAGAAGTACTATTGCAATAAGCTACTAATTTGACTGCAAATGTTTTGTGGGTCTCTGCTAGTATATTCTTTAGTACCCTCACTAAAACCTTAATTTACTGTATTGTGGAGAAAAACAAAGTGTCACTGATTGATCACCAACATGAGCAGAGATTTACTAAGTAAGTGCTAGTCAGTAAGTAATTTCAGTACACATAGTATTGTTAGTGCGATATATAGTTGTTAACTTCGAAGCATTCTACTTCTGAACAGAACTCAAGAGGCACAGGAAGTGTACGAGAGAGCTTTGCAGTTTGACAGCAGTAACCCAGATATATACTATAACGTAAGTTTCCTTTTTAATCAAGCTTTAAGTAGTGGTCTCTGCTGTTGAGGCACAACACTAAACATGTATTGCATCGAAGAGCTGTAATCAATTTACTAAACACGTTTTCCAGTGTTGTTCACGTTTTTCAAAACTTTCTTAGTAAACTAAGTTGAACAGGGTTGAATAGGAATCTAGATCTGTTACATCATTCAAGTACAGTTTAATCTATGTTTTTGTGTTGTATTTTGTGCTACATTGTTTCTTCCTTGTTATCCTGTAATCAGTATTGTTTTCTTAGTTTTCACCCACTCGCATAAGATCACAAACTAGAAAATGTAACCAATAAGAAAATACTACTTCTTCTGGATAGACTTTTGCAGATTATTTTTCTTTTATTCTTAAAATAACAAAATAGATTTGATCATTTCAAAAGGAACGTTTTGGTGTTTATGTTGTTCGTGTTTTTTACAGTGATATTTATGTTCGAAAAAAGCATTTTCACTGTTATATATGTAGTTCAATTTTATGTCAGAAAGTAATTCGAAATACATTATTTATATTTCAGTTAGGTGTGGTGTATCTGGAGCAAGGAAAAGCAACTCAGGCGTTGGTTTATTTCAATAAGGCTCTAACGTTAGAGCCTGAGCATGAGGTAGAGCCCTTTTTACCATATTCAGTACAGTCAAACCTATTATTTCAAAGATATTCTCAGACACAGCATATATTTGATGATGACGAAAGTTTAATTAGTATATTTATGCATTTTTTTAAAAATCTGACGGTTTATTTATTTGTAGTTAAGTACAAAGCTATACAATGGTCTATTTGTGCTGTGTCCACCACTGGTTGTAAGTTCATAAACTTGCCGTTGTGCCACTGAGGGCAACTCTGGAGATTTCGAGAAGGCACTTTTGTTACTTTTTATCCATTGCTTACATTATTTGTTACGGAACTGATATTTGGACTGCCGACAGGGTTTCCTTAAGAAAGTTCACACTCTCGCTTTGAAGAAATTTCTGTTCGCTAGTCAGACCAGGTAGTATCACATGACTTTAAAATCGATTACAAGATCAGTGGTCATCACTTTCTGCACGTGTTGGGCACGTTACGTTTGATTTTTGTTTTGAATTTCGCACAAAGCTACACGAGGGCTATCTGCGCTAGCCGTCCCTAATTTAGCGGTGAAAGACTAGAGAGAAGGCAGCTAGTCATCACCACCCACCGCCAACTTTTGACTACTCTTTAACCAACGAATAGTAGGATTGACCGTTACATTATAATGCCCCTACGGCTGAAAGGGCGAGCATATTTGATGGGACGGGGATTCGAAACCGCGACCCTCAGATTGCGAGTCAAGCACCCTAACCACCTGGCCATGCCGGGCCAGGCAGGTTACGTAACTGATTACTTGTTACATAGGGGGAAAAAGTAATAGAATGTTTTTAAATATTAACACGTTATATTACTCGTTACATTTGTTTCTCTAGTTTTGTTATTCGAAATAGTTGTTGTGAATATTCTTTACTTTTTTTAACAGTACGTTTGAAAATTTATTTATTAAATGTATGTCAACAGGTTTCTGAAAGTTTTGGAGTATAACAAACAACTCACTCATTTATTGGATATTGCAAATACATTACAAATACATGCAACATAGCAGAAATATAACTTTGCAAATCCCTCAACTTTTATATAATGAGTGATTTAAAATAAAAAAGGAAATGAAATTACATAAAAAAATTTTTAAGTGAACAGCGAGCGTTAGTTAAAAAGAAAACTGGCATAAAGTATAACATTGTAAATTACTTAAACTATAAAAAAACACTATGTTTAGGCGATTACTGAAGAATCAGTTTGTTTACCAGTTTGCTATTGGCGAAAGTTATATTACTAAGTTGCATGTTCCTTAAATAATAGTCTACCCTAATTTACACAAAGCGGTCTATATCACTATAAGTGCAACATGAAAATTGGAAATGGAAACCAATACCTTTCAGTTTACCATTTTTAGGCAAAACATCACGAATGGACATAGACTGTTATGTATTATACTGTAAATAATAGATTTTAAGTGTATTCATAGGTACCGTTAAGTACAAAATTATATCCTAGAGTATAATAATAATGACTCCGAATAATTACTTTTAATCCACACCTCCCATAATACTACAACAATAAAAGTTATAATACTTGTTAAACATTATCAGTGACAGCTACTAAAACTTCTTCAAATAGTTTCCAAACTATGTTACGTATTACGTAACTTTCCGTATAGAAATATGTGTTGCGTTAGTTACTGTATACTTTGCATAAAGCTTTTACACAATACACTTGTGTTTTGTATTAAACTAATATTTACCTTAGGCTTTATCATGCATTCAAGATCGTACGTAGCTATAGCATAAATCGAAGGGGATTAAATGATGCACAATAAGCGTTATCATTAATCTTTCACAACATTTTTATCTTAAAGGCCCATATTTCACTTCTCTTTTGTTTTTCAAGAATATTTAAATGTATATCAAAGCATGACATGGCTTCTGTGTACGTTGTTGCGTTTCAAATAAATTAGTACTTGTTTTTATTCCAGCAAGCTTTGATGAATTCGGCCATATTAATCCAAGAAATTGGGAACGCAAAACTACGAAAAGCAGCCTATGAGAGGTAAAAAAACATTTATTCAAGCATTGCATTTAAGAAAAACCTAAATACTAAATACTAATAAGAAGTGTAAATTAACGCTATTTATTCTGATATTTCTATATCAGCTTTAACGTGCAGAACGAATACAGATAGTAATATGGTTCATACGCTTTATATTTTATTATAAATCTGATACAATAGCATAAATACGTGAGTTTATTTAGGCTTAAGAATGTTGAAGCGTTAGAACGGTAATTCGATCTCGTATGGTAATAAATGTACCATGATTTTTAACTCTTGTCATAAATATATTTTTAGACAGCAGGATTCGAAGTGTTTATCTTGATTGTTTTTAATGTTACTAGTACGTTAAATGTTTATGAAAATCAAGCATCTGTTGATCAGTTATGTGATTTAAATGCAATTGATTGGTTCATTTAGCCTAAGTGAACATTTCACTTCAATATGAACTATGGTCACAACAATTAATAGTAACAACATCTTGGCCCTGAGGTTGCATGCTTAAAATCAGAGTGATTGTAACTTGAGGTTGCATTCTTAAAATCAGAGCGGTTGTAACTTGAGGTTGCATGCTTAAAATCAGAGCGATTGGAACTTGAGGTTGAATGCTTAAAATCAGAGTGATTGGAACTTGAGGTTGCATTCTTAAAATCAGAACGATTGTAACTTGAGGTTGCATGCTTAAAATCAGAGCGATTGGAACTTGAGGTTGAATGCTTAAAATCAGAGTGACTGGAATTTCCAAGATATTCTCGCACTCTTTTCTGAAATAGCCTTTTCAGCGCATCTTTGTGTCTGGAGTCATTTAACGTAATTTAACTCATATCTTAGGAAAATCTTATATATGCTCGATGAGACTGTATGGTCCAGTGTATGTGAATGTCACTGAATTTGATCAATCTCTTATTCTTCAAGGGATATGTCTACAGTTTAGTACGGTGGGAGCGGGTGTTATCTCCCACTAGGCTTAAGGCAAGGCCAGTTAAGCGCAACATCATATGGTATCGAGGAAAATATCATATAATCGTAGGATTAGGTGACCATCATATATGACATTAACGGTACCATTCCATAGGACGAACAGGTCGGTACGTTCACCAATTATTATTCGATTTGCGGCCTACACCATACTTCCACCATCACCATCATATGTTGTTGGTCCACTGGACCTTCTTCTTAGTACCATTGTAAGTTAGCTGTTTTTCACCTTGCTACAATCGAAAAGTATCTTGACGTGTGGCATACATGCTAACCATGTGAAGCCTGTTTTTAACCATCTTACAACGTCAGATGGGGCTGTGAACATATGATTCAATCTCAGAGCTAATTCCTTACGATTGCAGCGAGACAGTGTTGACTGATAACTGTTGCCTGCTTATGTATGATAGTCTGCCTTGCTCAGATATCCGAACAATCGTACCAATGGTTTGGAAGTAGTTTCTAACTCTGATAACGCACTTTGAGACACTTTAATACAACACGCAACAGCCTGCTGTAATTAGCTGTATTATATTTATCCAATGGCTCCCCACATGAATAAAACACCCATGTATATTTCTTTGAGTTCTAGTCATGGTTCTAATTTTGAGAACTTTGAACGTGTGATTCAAAGTGTTTGTTTGTTTGTTTTTGATCATGCACAAAGCTACACAAGGGCTATCTGAGGTCTGCCCACCACGGGTATCGAAACCCGGTTTCTAGCGTTGTAAGTCCGCAGACATACCGCTGTGCCACTGGGGGGCGATTCAAAGTGACGAATACAATTAAGATTGTATGAAACCACTATACGTTGTACTGGTTGAATGGCTATTCTTTTGCATTCCAGGTCACATGGCTGACCATCAGGTGCCTGATTTTCATGATTTCGAACTGAAAGAGATGATTCACATTGCCACAGTGGTTATTTCTTGATATAATATTGCAAATTCTGGTTATCATTTAATTTTTTCAGCAGTGTACGTACGGATGTATCGCAATTAATTTTTATCAGTGATTCCTGATTTCAGCCGCAACAGTCACTGTTTCATTGTCAAACTCATTGTCAGTGTTTTTTAACTTTACTCCAATTAGTCCAAGTGTTTAAAGCAGCTTTTTTTGCCATTTTAGCTGCTACAGAAGACTCATCTTTACAAAAAACTCCACGAGTAAATTCGTAACTTATACCATACGTATGGTAGTTTTGATAGATCTTTATTGTTCCAACAGGCTTATTTATATGCCATATCCATCAACTTGTGTGTATAAAGTACGGTAAAAATTACATGATGCATTAGTCTAATTGCAGGAAATGTGTTTTTGGTGGTTGAAACAGTATGTTGTATACTTTTATAAAGATTTGTTATCTCAGTTGTATATGGAACAAAATATTGTATCAATGAAGCAAACATTTCTAATAAATAAGACAGGGAAAAGGATGACCGATTAACTATCGATTTCTGGTTCTTGGGTAATGTGAAACAGGTTCTTATCTTTAGTTTTAGTTGTCCTCGTTATTGAGGTGAATTGTATCATTTCCTAATATATATATACCTTATTACAAACTATTTTGCGATGATGGAAGTATAGAAATATGCAATTAATTGCAGTTTTTTTAATTACTTTGAAGCACGTTTAGACCCCTAACCTCACTCTCAACATATCTGACTTTGACAAAGTACTACGCACGTAGGCTGGCATTTGAATTGAGGTTTTGGTTTGTGACTTGCATATTTTCAAGAGAATTACACACACAGATGCTCCCATACACTTTAATTGTATTTTCCACCAAACATGTGGTCATTAGGTATACATATTTAAGTATTATTCTGTTGATAAGTCATTACTTAATGTAGGAAATAAGGAACAAAAGCTCAAGAACAATCTAATAAGTTGCTGAAGCGTGAAAAACTTGGGAGGCTGTCTTCTAAAAAGTGTTTGTTTGTTTATGAATTTCGCGCAAAGCTACACGAAGACTATCTGCGCTAACCGTCCCTAATTTAGCAGTGTAAGACTAGAGGGAAGACAGCTAGTCATCACCACCCACCGCCAACTCTTGGGCTACTCTTTTACCAACGAATAGTGAAAGTTACCGTCACTTTATAACGCCCCCACGGCTGAAAGGGCGAGCATGTTTGGTGGGACGGGGAATCGAACCCGTGACCTTCAGATTGCGAGTCGAATGCCCTAACTACCTGGCCATGCCGGGCCTCTAAAGAGTGTGTTAGATCAGTCAAGTTCTGAATGTTGAGAGATATAGTTTCATTCTTTGTACATAAGACAAAAATAAAGTTATGGAAAGTAAATGTAATTTAGAATGATATTATCGTAGTTTAAATTTTTCAACAATTACAAGATATTAATTAAACCCTAAATTATTGACTTGTTTTTATATCATTCAATACCGGTATAGTCCACCTTTTGCATAATATAGAATTATTTTATTTTTTTACCTGATACAACACAAAAACTCACCGAAAATTTGGTAAAATAACTCATTTTCTATGTAAAATACATAGGGGACCCCGGAAGTAATTAGTGTAATTATTTGAAAGATTTACAATATTTTTGTTCGACCCAGAAGAAATTTGATACTTAAACTGTATAGAAAAACGTGTTTTAAAGCCGTTCTTATGCGAACCCCATAGGTAGTTCCAGGGTTAAGTAGTGTTTTAAGAAAATACATTGAGAATTCTAAGGAATTCGTAGAGGCTGCTTTGTATGTAGTTATCTCAATGGATGTTGCAGTTGTTGAGATAATTATTTCAATTAAAACAATCTTAGCAGTGTGCTTATTAAGAGGCTTCTCTTGCTCTGCAGTCATCGCAAAAGCCCATTGTAGAGAATTGTTTTAGTGGTCCATTTACATGTTAAAATGATGATTTGTGCACCTCACAGTTTCTATTGGTTGACTATTTGTTCTGTGATTTTAGCTAATTTGTTGCCCTTTTTGAATTGTTAAGATAACGGTGTTTTCTTCCGCCATTTGCAAGAATTACTTTTCATGTTCGTTACCAATGGTTTGTAGGTTACAGTTACTTCTTCGAAAAGGAAAAATTAACGAACGTGTGTACTTCAACCTGGGAATGTTATCAATGGACGATCAGCGATTACTCGAAGCTGAAACCTGGTTCAAAAAAGCTATTGAGGTTAGTGTTGATGCCCCTATAAAACAGCTGAAAAAATAAATAATTATAAATTATTTTCAACAATTCTGAGTCTCAGTTATTTCCAGATCCAAAAGACGGCATGTGGCGACAAGTGGCATGTTTAAGAGGAAACACTGAATATGATAATATATGCTTGAAACAAGTGGATTTACTTAAACTTCTTATGGTTATACGTTTAGCTTACTAATATTTCAAGTTGATTTAATGCCGATCTTAAATCATTTAATTTCTTATTGTATAGATAACACTAGTTTTCATGTGTGAATTATGTTAACAAGTCTTGTATTTTGTTCTCTTGGTTCACAATAGGACATTCAGCCAAAAGTTTGTGTTTTTTTATAAGTGTTTTATATCTATAAGATGTTCAACATCTCTTCCGGAAATTTAATTTCCGTTTCAGGTAAGGGAAGATTTCCGCAGTGCATTGTTTAACCTGGCGCTACTGTTATCAGACACCAACCGTCCGTTAGAGGCCGTGCCTTTTCTTAAACAACTTTTAAAGGTGAGGCTTAACTAGACTATGTTTTGTTACCACTAGCATTTGTCAGTGTTAACGAAATTATGAAGCTAAGTTTTCTTAGCGAGTTATCAGTTATATAATTAGATAACAGGAGAGAAAACTTTCAGAAAATAACTAAAGGAACAACAAAATAGAAAACTTTCATAAATTATAATAATAATAACAATTAAACAACAACAGTATAGGAATCTGTTTCATACATTAAAATAATTTAAAGAGCAACAGGATAGAAACTTATTTTACAAAAGAGAACATCAACCAAACAACTTTTTAAAACGTTGTTTAGTTACTGCGATATTTGAGTAATCTTATGTTTTATTCCAACTTCTCCTGGATTTTGTTTTACATAGTGACAAAATGCCCTCAGAAGTCAGTGTTAAGTCACAGTCGGACTTAGTTTAGGTTGAAATACCTCTTTAAAAATACTTTTAAGGCTTTACTTACCACAATTGAAAGAAAAATATGATAAAACATATAAAATGATACAAACGGTTACCGTAATGAAATGAAATAGATTGATTTATAATACTCATTATAATAATAATATGACAGGTTTATAGATCTGTTAATTTTTGAAATGCTTGTTTTGGTAAATCTGAGAGAAACAGTTGTTGGAAATGAAGTGATCACATAGTTAATAGCTCAATATACGGTAAATATATAATCAATATGATATCTAACATACTTAAATGAGTACAATTTACCCAATATTGCTGTCAAAGTTCACCCATATATTATTCATCAATAGTATCACGCGGACCACGTGAAAGGATTGATTCTTCTTGGGGACATCTACATTAACCATGTCAGAGACTTGGATGCAGCAGAAGATGTAAGGGTCAAGTAGTTGCCATTTTTCTTTTCACGACATACAATGGATTTTTTATAGAATAAATTCTAATTACGTTAAATATTTATATGGAACAACTTGTTTAAGAAACAAAAATTATAGTAATAATAGGAATGATCCACTGTCTTGTTGTAATGGCTCATGGCGTACTGAAACTAATTATAATCCTGAAATAGTATCATTTTATACTATTATTATTATTAGTAATCAATTGTGACGTATCCTACTAAACCATGCTTCATTATTTAGATGACCCGTAACTGCTAATTTATGTAACTTTTCAACAAGTATTTGTGTCATAAAAAAAACTTACTCCCAATCAACCAGTCACATTTTCGTGGATATTTTAAATTTTGTAACATGATCTAGGCAAAAAGTTTGGGAATATAAATTTAATATTTGAGTTCACATGAACTACGTTTTGCTTTTCAGAAATGAAATTAAAACTACTAGTTCTCCTATGTCAGCAAGGCATTTCAAAGCAGAACTGGCTTGCTTACATGCCACTAGAAAGTGATTAATTATCGTAAATAGTTATCTATATAAAATATGAACTTCTTAAATTTGTTGAGTATTGTTCAATCGCTTCTTTTTTAAGTTTCATTGATTACTTTGATTTACAAAACAGAAGAGTTGGGATTTTTTTGGCACTAAAACAGGTGATTCAATTTCATTACTTTCAAAATCTATAAAGGAATATATCTTAAAGTTTAAAAATTAAAACTATTTTTAATTCAGTAGACTTATCCATTATCTTTTTATTTTTCATTGAAGTATGCACAGATTGCTTTATAGTATTAGACCAAACAAATGACGTCATCTTAAGGTTGACCAACTTCTGTTGGTGACGTAGATGCATTCACTCTACAATTTCAAAGAAAATTTATAAATATCTACCCTGTCACCGATTTTTATAGTTTTTTAATCTAAATAGAATATTTATTTATTCAGCATAAACTAAAATATTTTGAATTACATTTTCTAAGCCCCTCGGTGGCTCAGCAATAAGCTTGGGAGGTTGTAACGCTGAAAATCGAGGTTAAATTCCTGTCCTGGGCACAGCACAGATAGCCCACTGTTCAACTTTGATTAACGACAAACAAACGTTTTCTGAAAACAAATACGTTTCTGTTATCAACGTAAAAATTATTACATTATACTTTTATGTTTATGTATTTTAATTAGTGGCTTTTTTTAGAAAAAATAATACACATACACTTGATTATTACACTTTATTGGATTATTTAATGTAATAACTAAACTTTGACTAGTATCATTCTTTATGTCTGTGAATACTTAATGGAGTCTTATTATTACTAATACGTTTCTTTCAGTGCTATAAAAGCATCCTTGATATGGAGCCGACAAATGTGCAAGCAGTACACAATCTGTGTGTAGTGCATGTTGAACGAGGACATTTACAGAAGGGAGAACAGTGTTTGGTAAAAGCTGCAGAACTAGCGCCTAAGGAGGAGTACATACAGCATCATCTTCAGATTATTCGCTCACGTTTACAAAAACTTCAGGCAAAAACGTCCACACAAATCCAGCATGAACAGTCAAGCTCTTCTGTTCACGAGACAGCTGGGCAAACAAATCTGAAACATGATTCCAGAAGTAAAACAAAAAACAATGACCAGGATTCGTTATCTCCTAAAAATTCAAATGTTGATAGCTCACGCCACAGGCAGCAGTCTACACAGAAGTAAAGGGTGAAGGTAACTGAGGAACGGACAATGATTTCATTGAGTCATTCCTGCTTGGAAAGTTGGTGCTTTAGGACTTATCTGTAAAAGAGTATTACATGTCCTTTGTATATACGGTGGTAAGACAGCTTTATATGTTTGTTCCATTAAAAACAAATCTAGTTTTGACAAAAGCAAAGATATTATATTAGCTACGAGCTAACAGATGAAAATTATTTTGTGTACAAAAAATATAAAATCAAAACACTACTGCAGTAACGATTGAGACAAGTGTTTTCTGTTGGAAGTATTGACGGGCACAGTTGTTCAAAACATATCAATACCTATGAATATTAAACCCGTGTAAGTACGCCTGAATATTTTGTTAAACTTAACCTAACTCTAATGGAATTTTAAAGCTTCATGAAAAAGGAAACCTTCCATTCTGATGAAGAAATATAATAATTTTTTTGACTGAGCTTTTTTCACCTGTTATTAATTTTTCATAATGTTTAAGCGTAACATCGGTTATGTTTTAATTGCGTGGCTCAAACGTAAAACTAAAAATTTACTTATTCAAACAAATTAATTATCAAATAGCTCCCATAGTAGGCTCTGGTGTACTTAAACATCTTATGATTATACAATTAGTTTACTAATATTTCAAGTGGATTTGATGCCCAGTCTTGAAACGTTTAGTTTCTTATTGTATAGATAACAAGAATGTAGTTAATGATGTAAGAAATTAAGCTGGATGTTTACATCGTTAATCAGCTCTTACGGTTTTTGTAAGTTATTGGCTATGGAGGGGAGGGTAGCTTCTTACCACTACACATTATTACAGGCAAGACAAGGATTTGATTTTATTAAACATGAGCCTGCATGTGCGTCATAACTGTAAGAATTTCCAATGTTCGATTTTAAATTATTTTATTTCTTCGAGTAAATGAATTTTTTGACGTCCTAACAGCGTTGGCAGATTCATAAAATTGTGTCTTTTAGAAAGTAAATTTAATAAGTTTAATATGATATATTTTTTTAATTTATCATTCCCAGCTGAGGCGTATAATTAGGCTTTGCGAGATCGATTTTCTTGACTTAAATCACTAAATTTTGAACAGCAATTTCGGAAATCCACTGATGACTCATTTTGAGTTATTGTAACCGGTTACAAAACCAGAGAGCTTTTCCAAGACAACTTTTAAATTAAGGAGTTACAATCAAATTGTAGGTTAATAGAAGAAAAACGTTCCATTGAAGAAAACTTTTAAACTTTGATAAATTAAGTAAGTGTTTCCTCCATATAATTTGTACTATTTAATTTCTTCAAGAATAGCTAGAGAGAATAATGTATTTTCATAAGTAAGAAAATTATTACCAGTACGCATTTCTGACTAAGAGTGAGCTAAGATACAAAATAATACTAGACTAAAACTTGAAAAGGCAATAATGCGAGCTTTCTAATAAGGCCGGGCTTGTTCTAGTGGCTTGCGTGCCTGGACTGTAAGTCCGAGGATTTATGATTCACTTCTCGTTGTCGCAAAATCTCGTTCCTCACTTTGGGGAGGTGGGTTTTGTGTAAGAGAGAGAGAGAGAGATAAAAAATGCCGCTGTTTGACCAGACAAAAGTAACTAAGAACTGATGATTGGAACTGTTGAGTAACTGCCATCCATTTAGTATATCAGATCAAAATTAGGGACGGCTATGTGCAAATTGTCATTGTGTAGTTTCGCGTGAAATTCTGAAATAAACCATTATTAGAGTTAGGGTTTCCAGTTATTGCCGTTTCAAGGTTTTGATCAGTAGTTATTTCGTCCACATTTCGTTATTTCGTTGTTATACATATTATGTGATACTCTGATAATGCAAAGTTACTGACGTTGGGACAGAAAAAAAAATACGAACTGGGTATAAGAAAAAAGGGGGAAAAAAACACTAGTATTATAGTCATTGAAACACATACGATACTTACAGAGGTTTTGGCTTGCCTAAGTTTTCGAGACTATTTTTTAAAGTGTTCGAGTAAATACCTGTGTAAGGTGTTTTTAATACATTGTATTTTCATACTTTAGACTCACGTAAAGAACACGTAAGAAATTAGCGTTAAAGTTTAACCCACTTAGCGTTAATTGTGTGATTAAAACGTTTTACCGTACACTTATGACGCGTGAAAGCTTCGTTTTATCGAACATAGCAGTCTGAAAGGGATTTTTCTTAAAGAATCATATTTTGCTTAATAAGATATGGATAAAGATGGCTGTTTTTATTTTATATTTATTATGTTCTTTTTGTTTTATTAGCAGGATGGTCTTGCTAATTTTTTCCACCCAGATATTAATTAAGTTGAAACTTTTTTATAAAATACGAAATCTGTAGATAAAACCTTGTTAATGGAAATATTTCTGTCTATTTACACAACTATCTGATGAACCAAATCTAATTTAACTGTACTATTTCCGGTAAAACAAATATTGGACCTATTGTAAAAGAACCAGATAACGTTATTTATTTTCCTTATTTTAATATAGTTGTATGGTGGATGGTCATTAATATTTTTAATGCTATCTCGTATTTGTCATTTACTCTGTGATCAAATATTTTTTAACTGCTGATCTCGAACAATGATAACCAAGATACAAGTTTATTAAAATCGCAAGAATCGGCAATATAAAGCTTCAAAATCTGTAGATTTGGAATGCTTCAGACGTAGCCTCATAGAGCCGGAAGATAAGGTTGGTTATTTTCCACTTGGATGTCTAAGAAATTGACCGTGTTTTCGAACACACTTGGATATAAATTCAATTATGGAAATTCTTTAAACTGTGTGCACAAAAACATCTGTTTCACATATGAATATCCCAAACTACTGGATATAGAAACAGTGAATGTTAATTTTCATTGAGTCTGGTTTAGATTTTGTAGAATATTTTGACGTATAATTGTTTTGTCTTTAGCAAGGATAAAAATATTATCATGGATGTATTTCTATTTTAAAAGATGTAAGTGTAATTTTTTTGCGAATAAACTGACGAAGACTTCAGTTGTAAAAGAACACACATAGAAAAATTATTTATAAAAGTACAGCAGAAAAGGAGTGTGTTTCAGGTATTATGTCTATTTCAAAATGTTTTATCTTTTTTTTTTCACCTTGAATCTATAATTATCTGCACTTAATTTGAAATTACACGAAAAACTTGTAATAAATCAGAATGAAAAACGGGGCTTTCCACATTTACAAAGTGCTTGGTTGCCCTCACGATGGTGTGTTTTTTTCTACTTCATTGCTTACGAAACAAGATTTAGAATCACATATTCAAGAAATATTGGAATTTAAGTTGATTGTGTATTTTTAAAGCTATCTCATTTTTTAGAACAGTTTGTAATTTTGTTTCCAAAGTGTTATGTTTCCCGTTACATTATGAAGCGGTATTTCAACTCATGAGCTCTCCGGCAGTTTCAGCGGTAAGTCTGAGGACTTTTTACGCTAAAAATTCGGTAAGCTCAAGCACACAGTTTAGCTTTGTGATTAATAACAAACAAACAAATAAACGAACAAATCAACTCGTGGAACATGTTTTTAACTGAACAACGTGTGTAATGTAAATTTATGGATATTAATAACTATGTTGCTTGTTTTGAAGGTAAAAATAATTTTTATTTATTTGTGCCAAAATGTATAACTGTAAACACGCTTTGGGATAATAATAAAATTATCACGTAATCTTTTGGTTCATTTGATTGATTGATTGATTTCGGAGATTTACACAGATATGTGTATATAGTGTACATATTTCGTTACACTGATGTTAAGTCTCGGAAATTCAAAAAATATAATTATACTATGTTACTAGGAAAGATTTGGAAAGAATGTGACATTAGCGATTTTATTAAATTTTCACAAAATGAAATACAAAGCCCGGCATGGCCAGGTGGTTAGGGCGCGGGTTCTAATCCCCGTTCCACTAAACATGCTTGCCCTCTCAGCCGTGGGGGCGTTATATGTGACGGTCAATCCCACTATTCGTTGGTAAACGAGTAGCCAAAGAGTTGGCGGTGGGTAGTAATGACTAGCCACCTTTTCTCTAGTCTTTCACTGCTAAATTAGGGACAGCTAGCGCAGATAGCCCTCGTGTAGCTCTGCGCGAAATTCAAACCAAACCTTATTAAACAAAAATAAAATTCCGTTATATTAGTGAAGATTGGAAAAAGGCAACAACGATAATATATAAGGTAATTTTATAAGCTCTATATTCTTTTGTAAATTCGCAATAAAAATAAAATTACGCTATACTAATAAAGATTGGTAAAGGCGAGAAAACTTATGATTATTTTCTGATTTTTTTTTCAATTTCTGCCATTTGTAAATATAACAATAAATAAAAAAGACGTGAAACTGGAAATAATAACGAATATTTTTCTAAGAGGATTATTTGCTACAGCTAGATTAAGACCTTTGGTCAACATACGACATTTCTACAGTACGTGCATATATTCTGATAACCTAAGCCTTTCCTCAAAAATACATCTCGACACGTAAACCTTATGTAAGTTTTCTTCTCACAATTCTAAGTCGTCAGTGAGAAAGTCAGTGTTGTAGTAAATACAAACAATGATGAGGAAAGTTAAAGGTTACTGCATTAACTAACGTTCTCACCATTAAAACAATTGTCATCTGATCTCGAAGATGCGTTATAGAAAAAATAAATGTCCAGCTGAAGCTGGTACATAGAGTAGAACATTTGAAGTTGGGACCCGGAGTATAATTGACGAGATAGATAAACCACTTGACAGCAATCCTAACATGCTTTGTACTGTGTAATATAATTTCTTAGACACTAAATTGTTGGAAAATGTCTAAGATTCGAGAAGATAACCCTTTTAATATATGTCAATTTTAAGGCGAGTAAATCTTGCGTTTAATTATATAAGAAATAAAGGTTTACATTTCCAAATACACTAAATATGTAAGCATATATATCTTTTAATATGAGAGCCACTCCGATAAACAAACAAAAAAAAAGGGGGTTTGCTCACAAAGATATTTTTTTAACTTTAGACACTCTTGAATTTAGATCTGGTCAGTACTTTACAAAATTAATAAATAATTAAAAATCTGTTGAAAAAGAACGTAAGATAAGATTTTGGCGATCGAAAATCAATCGCTTTTATGACTAATAGCCTATACAATTAGTAAAGAGTAAAAGATATAACTAATTAATTATTAGGCTTTGGCGAACGCCTAGACTACTAACAATTACAATGAGTCAAAAACGTTTTCTTTATAATGACACCAGTGACATTATGCAGTTAAATGTTTTTGGAGGGCACAGTCAAAAAACAGAGTACTTTGGTTATCAGTGGGGGGGTTAAAAATAATATGTGGGGTGCCTTTTACTTGTCATGTTATTAAGTTTCCGCCATTACGTAATTTGATTAACTTACTGGGAAGGAAACGACGCCCCTGAATAACACGTCTGAGTATCCAAAAAGTTTGGAGAATGGTTGTAAAAATAATAAAATCACTAATAAATTACCGAGCAGAAAGAAATGTTAAGCAATGACTACAACTTTTTAATAAATGTATTTTTGAAGATATATGTATAATTTGGGTATATACGTCGAATATACTAGAATATACACCAACTGTTTATCATAAATTTAATTGCATAAAAACTATAAAAGTATATACACACAAATAAATAAATTGGAATGATCTTTACAAATTAGAATACATTTGATACACTTTGAATCGGGTTTAGTTAAAAACCTATTTTATTATATTTGTGGTAAAACCGTCTGTCGTCGACCCTAATTTTGAATTAATGATTAGAAGGAAGTAGTGGATCGATTGGTACTCTTATAACGCACCCATAGCATAATTTGTTTGTTTGGAATTAAGCACAAAGCTACACAATGAGCTATCTGTGCTCTGCACACCACGGGTATCGAAACCCGGTTTCTAGCGTTGTAAGTCCGCAGACATACTGCTGTGCCACTGCCCCCCCATAGCATAAAGTGTAAGAAATATTTCGTGATATTGCGTAGATTCGAACCCGGGTTTACAGTTGAATGTGACTATTTGTTATATGCCTAAACAATGCAGCATTTACCTTGGATGCTAAACATTCATTTCATTTGGTGAGGTAAAAGATCAGTCTACATTATATCCCACTATTATTTTTTAACCAATTTTACAGGTGTTCAATTTTTAATTCTTATGTAGACTTGAAATAAAAAGTACTTCATGCAGAGAAAACAAACTTTATACTGTAGGTGAAAATACTTTTTCTTTGATATAACTTGTTTGTTTTACTTTTCAGCTCACGTTGTTAGTTTAAAATTAATTTTACAATACTCATGTGTTTTCCAAAAGTAACGTGTCGTCAAAAACCATATTATATGTTCGAATGCGTCTGTTGTTTTATTTCTGACAATTAAATGTGAATCTAGCTCAAACTTCTATAAATATGAGCTTTAATTTCTAGCAAAGGATTCACTTTTAACAAACTAAATATATTTGATGTATGGGCTAAGTCTGACCAAAATATGTTAGTGATAACAATGCTTTGATGCCAAAAATTCCAAATATAGAATCTCCTAAAACACACTGTGAATATCCATAATTGTCTAATGGAATCGGGATTTAAGCAGTATGTTACAACGCAATGTTTCGTACACCTTCTGGTTTTAAAGAAACGTAGCAATATTCAGCTCGAAGAAATATAGCGGAGTAATTGAACTCAAAAGCATAAGCTATTTTTGCAGAATTCGTTGATAACAGTTCATGATTGAATTCAGATAAAAATATCTGCGAACACGTCTTATGCTTCCTTACCATTATTTTTGAAAAGGATGTACAAGTTTTCCGTCGTTGTGTTGTTTCGTTTTAAAAACAACTGACTTGGTATTCAAACTGTGTTTGCCATTCTGAATAATATAAAACAAAACCTGTAGGGCCACAGTTCATTATACAGTGACGTCTTAAGAATGAGTGTTCTACATATTTCCTAGACACAAAAAAAAATGTACGCCTTGCACTTGAATTCTGTTTAGTTTACAATATTTTCTTTGTATTATCTACAAAATTTGAGATAATGCCCAACTGAGAATTATCAGATGTAACCCAAATTTTGCCCTGTGTAACATTATTTTGAAAGGTGTACAAAAAATAAAACAAAAATAAGCACTCCACACTGAAACACTACTTACTACACATTGCTTGTGCAATAAGAGTTCTTAATATATAATAATAATGTAATTTCTAATACGTACTATATTAGTAACTATAGTATTACTATCATTTAATATACTTCGACACGGAGGAGTGGTGTGCTTTGGACATGCTGTAGCTTTACGATGTAGCGTTTTGCAATGGAACAATGCTGCAGGATTATTGTCAAAATACATATTGTTTTTCTATTGTATCTTCTTCTTTATCCAAACACTTTTCAATTGATCGCCATTCGTTTATTTCTCGGTAAATTGGCATGAAACTTGGTAGGGTTATACCTTGGTTCAACACGCCCAGACAACTTTTCATTTTTATTATGTAAGCCTTTTTAAGGATATTATGGTATCAAAGGTCAAAGGCCATATTTTGACCAATTTGCATGGGATTTAGTACAAAGCTGCTTTTTTACATTTCCCATGGACATACATAAAATATGTGTGTGATATGACCATTTTTGGTCAATTTGGAAGGGCCAAACGTTAAATAAACATACTTTTAGAGGTTTTAATCAATTACTTTGCCTTGTTTCGACCAATTTATTTGGAATTTGACACAAAGATACTTTTGTACAGGCAACAGACATTGACAAACAAAAATGTTAGACTTGTTCATTTTTCTAATTTTCACGATTTATGTGGTTTCAAAATTAGCCATGTTGGGACCGCATGGCGGAGACATTCGCCGTTAATTTTGACCTCTTTAATCTAAACTCCGTGAGTGACAGAAATTATTGATGTTCGGATCTGACCTTTCTATATCACCCCCCAGAGAGCTACATAAGGGAGTCGACGTACCAATCTGACACCTTATGTCATCCCCAAGAGCTCTTTGTCTTCCCTGTGTTTTGGACAGTTACTTATTTTATAAAAAAATAATAAAAAATCAAAGGTCTCCTGTCATGGAAAAAATCAGTTTGCCCCGATGGCGAAAGAGTATGATATCTTACGAAGAATAGCTCAGATAGTCAAACCACTGTGCTCTAAAAACATAATTCTATTTTACTTAACAATAATAGTACCCAAAACGATGGTGTTTAAACTTTTATCTGTAATTAACCAAAATTATTATATTTTTGTAATGTTACACTTTCAACTATATTTCATCAGTAAAAGTAAAATCTTAAATCGCTTCTAACAAGTAAACGCTAGTATGTTGAACAAACATATAATGAGGTTACACGTACGGACTTCTAGTGTATATCCATATAAATATAAATAAATAAATAGCTTACAAAATATTAAATCAGCACTATAAAACAATAATGAATTAAATATCGCAATACCCTTATCGGTCTTGGTTGTCATAACGAATAATGTCTGTCAGACAATATCCAAACGCCGATGTCAATCTAGTCAGACGTCATGGAAAATCATAACAAAAAAATCCTCAATCGAATAAGAGTACGAAGCTGAGTGCTTACACCCACAACGTCTCA